>NW_020454094.1:8073463-8088638 GCF_003342845.1 Nothoprocta perdicaria
TTCCTGCTCAAGCAGGCACACCTAGAGCATGTGGCACAGGGTGGCATCCAGGCGGGTTTTGAAGACCTCCAGAGTAGGAGACTCCACAACCTCCCCGGGCAGCCTGTTCCACTGCTCTGTCACCCTCACCGTAAAGAAGTTCCTCCTCACCTGGACATGGAACTTCCTGTGCTCCAGCTTATGGCCATTACCCCTTGCCCTATCGCTGGCCTCCAATGAGAAGAGCTTGTCCCCTTCCTCCCTTCATTCTCCCTTCCTGAACTTATAGATGTTAATCATATCCCCTCTCAGCCTTCTCTTCTGCAGAGAAAACAGGCCCACATCTACAACAGTTACCAAAATTCGCAAACCTGTTTTCACCAGGGATAGTAACCACCCAGATGATAGACCCCAGTTACCAAACAACTTATTTAACCATTCCCATCCATCATCTACTTGCAACTTGTGTAGTCCATCCTTCAGCATCCGAATACTTCTATGTATGGATCCACTATGATCTGACAAATTCATATAACACATTCCATCAAATTCTTTACAACCGTGTGCTTGTGCTAACGATAAAAAGTCAATTGCAGCTCTGTTTTGCAGGGTGGCATGCCAGCGCCATTCCTTTGATTACTCAACCAACACCCCAAGTTCATTAACTTTTTGAGTGCCGCCGCAGTCCCAATTCCAGGTGCAATCGTGGACGCTGCTATAATCTCTCCAGGGGTCCAAAAGGTCACTGCATAAGGCAACGGGCACATCAGTGGACCTAGATATGTTAGTAGTAGTATAATTACACCAAGCAGTTGTGTTTCTATATACGGCCAAGGAGGCATTGACATTCCGCCCCTTTCTTGTTGTATTATATGTATAATTAAACATTACACAGGCATCCATATAAACAGACTCTAACAGTTCTAGTTCCTGGCGTTCTTGTGTTACCTGTGGAAATCGTGCATAAGTGCCATCCCAATTATCCACATCGTGGCTGGGATGCATTACAGGGAGCTAAGGTTATTGGAGAAGGCCACTCATCCAGGGGCAGTCCCACTAAGCAAGTGGAAAAGGGATTTTCCTGGAAAGGAGAGGAAGTTAAGCACATATGCAGCTTGTAGGGACTCCCTCTGCATTTCCCCTCTTTGTTCTTGCATGAGGTACTTCAAAGTGCCATGCAAGAGCTCAGTAACAATAAATAATAATAATAAAGCTTGCTGATGTTTGTTAGGGAGTGGGCTAAAGGCCAGAGCAGACACAAGGGCATCAGCCCTGGCATTGCCCTCAGCAAAAAAAACAGGCAATGCAGTATGACTGTGAACATGTAATATAAAGCAGGGTTCAGTTCTCTGTTGCATTGCAGACCATAGGTACAAAAGTACCAAAAACAGTGAACGTTGATCAGTAAAAGACAAAACCATCTTATCCAGCCGTGCAACTGGATTGGCAACACAAGCAGAGTCCATAATAATATTCACTGGTTGGGGAAACATTTGAAAAGCTACGGCCACAGCTCACAGCTCCACTATTTGAGGTGATCGCTCTTGCAAAACTACCTTGTCATGTCATTCTTGGTTGTCATACCATGCCACAGCAGCTTTACCAGCCTTTCCAGATCCATCTGTAAAGACAGTGAGTCCATCAACAGGCTCTATTTGGCTCAGGTGCTTTGGCCCACTGTTATTTCCTGAAAAAACTTAATAAGCAGATGGGAGGGCAAGATAACAGACCTGCTCATGGAAATCGGTCATTGCTGCTTGAATTTCATACTTGTTGGCAAAACACCATTCAAAGTACCACGTTTGTATCAGAACAACAATGCGATACGGATCTCTTCCTGTCAATGCCATACATCTTTTACGAGCCTTCATAATAAGGTCTGCTAGAAGCTCAGACAATCCCAGAGGAGTCTTTCGGGGCTGAAGAGGTAAAAGCAGCCATTCCAGAATATGTAAAGGATCTACCCATCCGGGGTTCCATTGCACCAAAGCAACAAAAGGAATTGTCCGATCCATGAGGACAAACAATTGAACTATCCATGATGGATCAAAGTGGGATATAAATTTAGTTTGTAATAATGACTCCACCTGCTGGATTGTTTGAACTGCTGCAGGATCTGAAGTCCTAGGCTCGAAAGGACTAACAAAATGCTTAAGCAGTTCCAATAAGGGCTGCAGCTGGGAGTACGTGAGACCAAGGTAAGGCCTGATCCAATTCCAAGACCCCATCAAGTTTTGGGCATTGATAGCGTTTGAACATTAACACTAAGTTTGAACATTAACACTAAGTGGTGGCATCACTCGCAGTAATTGTACTTACTGTTTTTACTGTAATTATTACAATTGTAATTGAGGCAGTGATTGTAAGCCCCACTATTTCCAGGGCGCAGTTCTTTGCACCTTCTCTGGTGCTACAACCAAGCCCAAACACTGTAAGGACTGTCTAGCCACCCTTTCTAGATCGCTCAGCTGCTCCTCTTTCCGGGCTGCAAGCAAAATGTCATCCTTGTAATGGTAACAATAACAACCTGGAAATTGCTCCCGAACGGGTGACAAGGCTTGGGCAACAAACCACGGGCAAATTGTGGGTGAATTTTTCATACCTTGAGGTAACAACTTCCATTGGTATCTTTTGACTGGTCAGAATGGTTTATAGGTAATACAGGAAAAGCAAATTTCTCTTTGTCTTGTAGTGCTAATGCAATGGTAAAGAAATAGTTCTTCAGGTCTATTAGTACAATATCCCAGCCCATGGGGATCATCGAGGGCGCAGGAAGGCCGGGCTGCAGAGCTCCCATGGTGGCCATTACAGCATTTACCTGTCACGGGTCATGTAAAAGTCACCACTGGCCAGATTTCTTCTTAATCACAAATACAGAAGTGTTCCAAGGACTATGTTAGCCACACTGGACTCGCCCCAGTGTTCGTAATGGGCCAAGAAAGCAGCCAGGCGTGGAGGTGCACTTAAAGGACAGCAGTGCAGTGTCTATCAGCAAGCAAGATGCCTTGTTGGTAGATAACCAGCTTCAAGGACAGCGGTGCGCTTGTTCCATCAGCGGACCGAAAACAAAGGCAGCTGTCCCGCTGCTACGTGACCATGAAGCTCATTGGATAGTCCTGCTGTAATCCTTAGGAACTGTGGCACAGTTGCTTTTAGACAAAAAAAGTATTGTATCTGGGACCTTATAGGTAAGCTTACAAAGGATTGGATGGTACCCTCAGATAGGTGAACCTGGCAAACCATGGTTGGCAAAACCAACCATATATGGACATATAGCTCCCTTGATCACTCTTGTAAGGAACATAAGGGCTTGCTGATTATGAAATAAACGCTATTGGACCATCAAGCCGATAGCCCCTGCTCCTCACTGCCACCGCCACAGTCAGGAATGTTGAGATATAATAGCCACATCGGTCCCAGTGTCCAACAAACCTGTAATCTTCAGTGCTGATGGCAAGTAGCCTCTGTTGGAAAGGGTGCACGTCATTTGTGGCCTCCATGCTGATACAGACTGCGACCGGAAAACTTGAGGTGGAGCTGTAGAGCCAACACCTCCTTCTCGTCATTCTTTAAGTTCTGTATGAGGAACACAACTCAAAAAAGGCACAGGTTGAGTGACATGAGTACCGTTAGGAATGGTACCGGGGGATAGGGAACAGACATCATGGCACAAATTTGTCCAGTATAATCCGAGTCAACAACACCTACATGAACAATCAATTGGCTTAGTGTACTGCTAGACCAGTCAATTAATAATGCACTGAGTTCTCACCAGACAGGTTCCTTTGCATCCAAAGGCACCTTAACAGCATCTGCAGGCGACAGAGATACTGTGTTGGTGGTGGATACATCCATCCCTGATGGTCCGCTGGTCCTCCCAGCGATGTGTTCGCAGAGGGGTAGACCTCAGGAGGCACCTCCGCACGTGGAGTTGCTGAGTGAGGTATTTGCATCCTCCCACGCCCTCCCGCACTCATCTTCCCATTTCCCGTCAACGGACGCCCATTAGCATGGAATTTAGATCGACACTGCTTGGCAAAATGTCCCGGTCTGCCACATCGATTACAGGTACCCCCCAACAACGCTGACCCTGCTGGTTTGCCTTTACGTTTGCCCTGAGACGGGCAGGAGGCCTTAACGTGTCCTTCCTGACCACATCTAAAACACGTGGGACTGGGACGGAGGGCTGCAGCTAGAGCAGTCATGTTATGCTCTACAGATCCCACCTTTGAGCAGGCTGCCACCATTTCAGGAACGGTTGGCTTCCCTGGCATTGCTTCAATTACTTTCTGACAGTCTTCATTAGCATTTTCTTTAGCTAGCTGGGTGCACAATATCTGTCTCAAATCATCATCCTCCACTTGTTTTTCTAAGGACGCAGCAATCCGTTCCACGAACTCCAAGAACGGCTCCTTAACCCCTTGCTTAACTGCTGTGTATTTAGGACGAGGGGAGGCCAGCTCCACAGTTTGCCTCAGAGCTGACATACCCAACCGTTGCGCTTGTTCAAGAACACCAGGATGCCACTGAGCCTGGAGATCAGGGTTGGCAAAAAGACCCGTTCCCATCAAGGCTTCAACCCCAACTCCCCACCGCGGATCTCCCTGTGGCAACTGCATGTTCTCCAGGGCAGCCCGCTCGGCTAATTTCCTCCAGTTTGCCATAAACACCTGATTCTGTACAGGCTGGAACAAAACATGAGCAAGGTGGGTTATATCATACGGGGCTAAGAGATCTGCATTGATAATTCGGATCAGCCGCATTACCTCCGGAGAGTTGACACCGTATTTTGATGCATATGTCTGTAAGTCTTGCACTATTTTCCAGGCAATTGTATTATGCTCATCCTTTTCCCCTGAGTCGGGGGTCGCTTTTGGAAAAGTCCCCAGACCCCAGGGAACAACTTGAGTGGGGGTCCCTGAAGGGTAACCGATCCTGTCTAACAAATCCCACTGACCCATTTCGGCCGCTTTTCTTCTGACCTGATTCCAGAATTTACCAGGCTGTCGTGGTAGCGCGGTCACCGTAGCAGGGGGGAGAGTCCCTGGTTCGGCCTCTAGTCTTGAGGCCCGACCTCGAGGACCCCCCATAGCCCTTTTCACAGAGCAAGGAGTGACAGAACCAGCCCCCCCTTCCTCATCCAAGGAGTCATGGGGAAGGGGGGAGTAAAGGCCTTTACTGGGGATCTCTCCATCATTTTCCGTCTCCTCCTCCTCAGGAGGAGCAGAGGGGAACACAGGCTTATTCAAAGCCTCCCACTCAACCAGCTGCTGCACAGGTGTTTTATAGATAGGGAGAACAAACTCACTGGGAGACTTCCAGCACCGTTGCATCTTTGCCAGCTCGTTAGGCGAAGGGTACTTATGATTTGGGCTGGTTTCATGTTTTAACGATGCAGGGGCATCTGCGGAGCACTGCAATGTGTCCATCTGCTCCGTAACAGTTTCTGYAGGAGGAGGACRCTGCTCCTGGTCCTCCTCKCCTCCRCTCMATAGAGRGGCRCTTTSGGGSACTGYWGGARCGCTCTCCTGAYYSTGCTCAGCYTTYCAGTCTTTCARMRKTTCCCACAGCAAGCGCCAGATGGTAGGCAGACCCTCTGCTTCCTTAGAGCCCCTGGAAAGAGCATCCCAGAGCCTCTCACCGACCTTCTGCCAAGCGCTCACGCTGAACGCAACAGCGGAGGTGGCTTCAAACCCCTGCCCTCGGCACCAAAGCAGCAGACGGCGTAACTCATAGTCAGTAACTTCAATGCCCCGGTGATC
Source organism: Nothoprocta perdicaria (assembly GCF_003342845.1). NCBI lineage: Eukaryota > Metazoa > Chordata > Aves > Tinamiformes > Tinamidae > Nothoprocta > Nothoprocta perdicaria. Next base: position 8,079,205 of record NW_020454094.1, read on the forward strand.
AAGCAAAGCCTTCCAGGTAGACAAGACTAAGGCTTCCTGCTTTGTAAGGTTCTGCCCCATGCTGCTCTCGGTGGCCCCACACCTTCTAGAGGTGTCAATCCCGTTCTCGGCCGCTCACCTTCAAGAGGTGTCAACGCACAGGTCCGGACCTGGCGGCCTGCCCGCTGCTCTCGAGCTCCGTCACCACCACCACTCGCTGGACGATCCTCTTGGTGGCATCCACGTCGGGGTCACCAGATGTCGCTGTCGGGATGGGCTAATAGTGGCACCTGGACATCGCTCCCTTGCTATCCGGTAGCTGCTGAGAATAACGTGCTTTGTTAAGCCATAAGGGCTCTTTTATACCATTTATGCAACACCGTGTCTTTGATTTATTGGCCGCAACAATCAGCAAAATACAGCAGCGAGGCTGTGATTGGACGACCTTCAGCTTGGTCAGTTTTGCAAGTTTTCTCATCCTGCTCCGTAGCTGAAACCTCTTAGATTTGTTTACAGCTCTCTGCTATCTAAGCGACTTCCCTTTCTCACGGGTACGCTCTAAACTCTTCAAGGTTAACGCTCTGCTAGGGGAGCCAGGGACCCCACAGACCCGCTGTGATCCCCGACAAGCGCCTTTTTTTGCAAAAGCAAAAATAAGTTTAACACCCAAGACGCAGCAATGAGAGCGAGCGAGGAGCCAGGGGCTGTGACAGACCTGCCTGGGAGCTGCAGCAGAAGCAGCTCCCCTGGTCGCCCCACAGACGGCAGAACCCCCTTGACCCTGCTGAGCTTTTCCCAGGACAATTTAAGCTTCTCAGCTGAGGGTGGGGAAGGAGGTTTAGGGGTTACATGTCCCTGGGTCTGCGTGACCAAACGCCAGCCTGTAACCACGGGTGGCTTTAGGGAGCAGGGGCAGCAGGGAAGAGCAACCAGCCGCGAAGGCGGCCAGCAGAGACGTTGTCCAAAGCTGGGCGAGAAATCCAGCCACAGCGGCAGGGAGGAGAGGTGGAGCCCCGCAGTGTCCAAGTGCTATGGGCCAGCTTTTCTGGAAGGAAATGTTCAAGTTTTTCCTTTGGAAATAATTTCTCATGTTCCACTTCTCCTTGGGTTTTGCTTGCTATCTCATGCTATAAATGTCATGCCTTTGGGAAGTCGAACCCAAATAGTGTCATGCACCTTCAGTGAGTCCCTCTCTGTGCTTTCCATTGTTAGAAGACTCAGGGATCTGAGAGGCACAAGCAGAACTAAACCAATATCCAGCTCTTAAAATCCTTCTTAAAGCCAGATATCCATTCCCTGCACGGACTTAACACTCAGGGCCTCCGACCACTCTGTCAATGATTTCAGGCCAACTGACTGAATATTATCAAGGCCTCAATATGTCTCCAGGCTGTTCAAACATTTACAGAGCTGTGAAGCACCAGGCTGAGGGATTCAGCTGCAAACCCTGCTGCTCACAAGGCTCCCGCACCGCGACTCCCATCCCAACTCTGTAAAGGGAAGGAAAAAAAGGGGACAAGGAGCTCATCAAGGTGCTGTGGGACCCGCTCAGGGTGAAGGGGCCTCTCTGCCCCACGTGGAGCAGCCTGCGGGCCGGCACACACCTCCCTGGAGAAAAGGGCTGAGAAACCGCCCCGGATTGGAGTCCAGAGCTGGCACGAGTCACTGTTTATCGGCTCGCTCGCTAGCACTTTCTGCCTTTAATAGCAACACGGTTCACTGCGACACGTGATTGCTGTTTGCGAGCAGGGAGCGGGAGCGCTCTGAGCACTGGCAGGCTCAGTGCAGCGTCCCCAGGTTTCTGGCTGCTACTTTTTTGCCCCGAGCGGCTCCAGCTGCAGCCCAGCCCTTGCTGCTGCCCGTCAGGCCCTGGCAGAAGGGCAGCCCCTATAAATAGCGGTGGGTATAATGCCTCCTTTCTCTGCCTCGCCTCTGCAGACGGACAGGGCTCGCAGCGCGCAGCCGTGGGAGCAGCCGCGGCAGCTCCAGACACCGTCCGCAGGCCCCAGGGAGGGATTCCCTTCCACAGCAAAATTCCAGCTCCACTCAGGCCGTGGGGCTGCAAATGAACCCAAACCATTGCTTCCTGCTGGCAGATGCGGAGGAATGGCTGGATCGAAGATGTTCTCTCTGTCCTGTCCTGCTTAAGTCTCGGCAGGCAGGAGGCTCCTTGGGGCAGGACTGCTTTTCTGGGAGATGGGTGCAATATTCACCAGGAGAGGCATCCAGCAATGAGAAACTGATATGGCATCTCCCAAAACAGCACTGCTGGCACGGCTGGGCTGGACACGTGTGGGACAGGCCACCCTGCCGGCGGATGGGACAAGCATCACGTGGCACGGAGCATCCCCGCTGTCCTGATGCATGATGCAGGACCGACGGGGACCACAGCAGCCGTGGGACTCACAGGAATGTGGGGCTGGCGCAACGAGAGCCCGGGTGCAGCACTGGGACTTTCTGCTGCCGCAGCCCCTGCTGTGACCATAATGACCAGAGTGACAACCAGGGAGCAGGGCCTTGGGTTTCCTGGACACTTTGGGCTGGTCAGGGTAAACACAGGGCCAGCCCAGAACACCAGCCCCATCACGTGCCCAGCGAGGGGGAGCGGAGCCATCGCCGTGTCCAGCCCGGCACTGCAGGATGCCCACTGGTGCTCGGGGCAGCACGGGGGCGGTTTGTGCAGATACCCTTTGGTGGGCAATACTATGGGTTGTATCTGGCTGGGGTGAAGTGGGAGGCTGGTCCTGCACGCGCTGCTCGGAGCACAGCCCCACGGCCGCGCGGTGCCTGTGCTCAGCGGGACCCACGCTGCCCCTGCAGCCTTTTCGTGCTCTGCTCTGTCCCAGGACTCGGGAGCCCGGCATGAACCTCTCGCCGGGAGGAGGTCCCAGCCCACGGGGCCTCGCTGCTGTCCCCGGGCAGGGCTGGACAGTCCCCAAGGGCCGGGCTCCAGGACACACGCGCGCCCTGTAATTACTGCAGCCACATCCATGTCCCGGCTGTCCCGGCAGGCAGTGCTGGACGCGCACCCAGCGCCGGCTCCAAGCCAGACGCGAGGCTGCTCTGCCAGCCCGCTCTGCACCGCGGGGACGCGGCCGCTGCAATGCCCTCTGTGCAGAGCACAGCATCCAGCATCCCCGTCGCTTGACACATCGTCACCACACAACACCTGTACATCAGGACGACACATCATGTGGTTCGATGCTCCGTCTGGTCCCAGCAGCCAAGCTGCCGACCCCAAACTGCCCATCTGTCCTTGCAGTCGAGCGAGGGCTGCTGGTGTCATCCCAGGCCCCTGTAGCTCTGGCGTCCTTGCAGTCAGTGCAGACACGGTCACAGAGTGAGGCAAGGCCATGGGCTGTGAGGGAGAGCAAAGCACAGCCCAGGAGGTGCCCCTGCCATGCCCAGGTTTGGGATAGTGCAGAATAACCCTTGGCCATGTGCTTGTGTGTCCAAGCCTAGACTGCCTGGACAAGGGCAGGCAGCTCCTGCTCTGACATGGTCCCACTGATGGGTATCTGTTGTGAGGAGGAAAGAGGCCAGTCTCCTGGCTGAGTCCTGTGGCGGAGAGCAGCACCTGCATGGGATGCAGCACTGAGCATGGGAAATGTCCTTCTAACAGACCCTCGTGCTATGGCAAAGTGCAGGAGCTGGGGAGCGTGAGGCACTCCTCTGCTTGAGAATGGAGCAAGGAAAGCAAAGCGACATCAGCGCTGCAAGCTGTGCTCATCCCACCTCAACGTGTGCCATGGATGGGTAGAGGAGGAGGAGCAGCAGGAGGAGCAACGGCGCCATCAGGACTGTGACTTCTGCCACTGAAGGATGCTCGGGAGCAGCTGGTGTGTGGGTGGGTAGATGCAGCTGCACAGGACTCTTCTCCTGGCCCTGCTCCCTGTGGATCCATCCCACACACAGATCAGCCCTTTCGCAGCCTTTTCTCACAGCAGTGACCGGCCGTCCTCCAGCCTGCACGGGGCATCTCCAGCGCAGGAGCAGTGCTGGAGCTGGGGAAAACCCTGCATGCGCAACTCCCCTCCAGCACTGGAGCTGGGGGAATCCCTGTAGGCACAGCTCCCCTCCAGCGCTGGAGCTGGGGAAATCCCTGGATGAGCAGCTCCCCTCCAGCACCACAGCAGCGGCAGGGAAAGCAGCCCGTGGCTGCTGGCCAGTGCTGGCGCCAAGCAGCCCGACTCCCGGCCACCAGCGAGCGCCACGAGGCGCCGGGGAAGCCCTCTGGGTCTGCTCGCACCCACAGACCCATGCTGGGTTGGGGGGAAGCTGGTCGAGGTGGCCACCCCATCGCATGCCGCTGTGGCCAGCCCGGGGGCCTCATCCTGCAGGGCGCTCAGCACCACTCAGCTCACGCTGGCTCCAAGGGGCAAGCAAGAAGCTGGGGTCAGGGACGGGGGCTCCAGCTTGGCCAGCTCTGTCTCAAGGCTCCATCACCCCAAACCTTCTGGATAAGAGCAGCTCTGCGGTCCCAGAGCCCTCCTGAAGTCCCTCTGAGCAGCCCTCCCAGGCTGGCCCGGTGGTGGGAGATCCCCGCTCCCTTCCCAGCCAGCTCCAGCGGCACGGGCTGCACGGATGAGGCCCGTGTGGCCAGCAAGGCGGCGGCCCAGGCCACCCGCAGATGTGCCAAGCTGGGCTATTCCTAGGGCAATGTGGGCACGGAGCCTCAACCACAGCGGAGCGACCAGCCGCAGTGTGGCCGGGAGCCCGCGCGGGCGCCGCGCTCGGCACGCGCAGCCCACGCGCCGCCTCCGCCTCTCCTGAAGGCCCCGGAGCACCAGAACCGGCTCCGATTCAAAGGAGAAACTTCCCCCCCCCTCAGCCTGAGGCACCATGGACATCGAGTTCATCAACATCCTGCCCATCCTCTGCCCAGCCATGAGGTGCTGGTGGCCACAGGAGGCCAAGGGAGGTGATACATGGGGAGGGCTTCCCCTCATCGGTTGTCCTGGGAATGCTGCCTGCATGGACTGCTCTATTGACACCCAGTGCTCTGGCCTCGGGGCACATGGATCTTATCTCCATGCTCATACCTATAAGCCAAGGGAAATGCCTGTGTTCTTCCTCAGCCAGGGAACTCCCGCCCTTCCCAGTAAGGACCTCATGGCACACGCGGCCCCAAGCACCCAGGGAGGAGAAAGTTCCCAAAGTGCCTTGGCCGGCGGGTTGCCCATTGCGACAAGTGTTCTTCACTGCGCTGAAACTGCAAAACAACCCCCTTTGCGGGGGAAATCAGCTCTGGGTGCGAGAGGGGTTGTAGCTCTATAGAAGATAAAAAAAGGAAATGCGAACACATCCTGAAGGCCATGTGGAGGAAGCACAAGCCCAAGAGGCAGATTTTATCCTGACAGACTGCCAATCAAACAAATAAACTGCTCATAAATAAATGAATAAATGGCAGCTCCAAAGCAAAGGCACTCCTGGGGCAGGGAAACTGAGGCACAGTTGGGCTCAGGGTGGCCAAGTGTGCCATCAGGATGGTGCTGCTCACCCTGAGGGGCTCTGGGGGTCCCTACACCTCAGGGGAATCCCTGTGCATCCTGGAGGGAGCTGCATTCCCTGGGGACACCATGAGCACCAGGGGCCAAACTGTGCATCCTGGAAAGGACCCACACGTCCCCTGTCCCAGGAACGTGCCCCGAGGGGACCTCTGTGCTCAGGGGACAGCTATGTGCTTTGGGGCACTGCAAACCAGGGGATACCGGAGGTACTGTGTGACCACGGGGGCTGAGAGGAGCCCCCCGGCCCGCACCCAGGGAAGAGCCGTGCACCCATGGGGAGCACCGCAGGGGGACCGTGCACTCCCGAGAGGACCGTGCACCCTCGGGGGGTCCCTGCACCCTCGGGGGGTCCCTGCACCCCGGCCAGGGCACGTCTCGCACCCCGGCAAGATCCGGGAGGCACGGGCGGGGGGCGGCGCGTCCCGGCGGCACCGGGAGGAGCCGGGCCCAGGAGCGGGGCCGGGGCGGGACTGGCGGGGCCCTGCTCCAATTGAGCGGCGGCGGCGGCGGCCTCGCACCGCCCGCGCTGCCGCCCCCGCCGCCCGCCCGCCCGGCGCGGGCTCCCGCCACGGCCCGCGGCGGCCGCGCTCCCACCGGCCCCGGTACCGGCACCGGCACCGGCCGCGGGCCCGGCCCAGCATGGACACATAGCCGCGGCGCCACGCGGGAAGGTAGGACCCCCCCCGACACACACGCGCTCGCACACGTCGCGGGGAGCCGCGCTCGCCGCCCGCCCCGACGCCGCGGTGAGGGGCGCCCAAGCGGGGCGAGTGGGTTTTTTGTTTCTTTTTTGTTTGTTTGTTTGCTTGTTTGTTTTTCTGGAAGTTGCTCCGTGAGTTTCCACGGCTCCAGGAGCGTTTTCCTTTGGAGAGGGGTTCGAGCCAAGCACCCCCAACGCCTGGGGACACCCTCCCCACGACGGGGCCCTCCGCTCTGCGGGCTGGGGGGCACCGGGCAGGGAGGGAAGAGCTGGTCCCGCTTTCTGGAGGCTCGGAGCTCGCTCCAGCGCGGGCGCTCGTGGGGCTCTACCCGCCCCGTCCCTCCGGGCCCCGCTGCAATCTCGGCTTCGCACTGATCCCCCCCAACACCCGCCAAGCACCGACTCCAGCCGGGAGCCTGGAATCCCCACGCCAGTCGAAGCAGGGAAGGCTACGAGACGGGGCTTAGTTTTGCTTGGACTTTTTACCGTTGGCAGACTCAGATCCCCCTAGCACGAGGAGTCTGCGGTGCCGTGGGGGTCTCCTTGACGTTTTGCCCCAGTCTTGCAGGGAGCTGCAGCGGCTCTGTGCCCCAAAAGGGTGCAGGACAACCCGGTGCTGTTCGCCTAGTGCCATGTGGGGCTGGTGGAGCATCCCTCGTGCCAGCGGGGGCCTGGGGGTACCCGATTGCTTGATGCGTCTGGATCTGCGTTTGCAGGCGGTGGGGAGGCTGTTTGTGCTCAGAGTCTGCAAGGGCAGGTCGCAGTGTGGCCGCGCTGCACAGAGCCCGCTGGAGCCTCAGGTAGCATCAGCGGAGCTGCATGCAGCGAGCTTGGGGTTTGCTCTGCTGGCTGCCTGTCGGAAACTTTGCAGGGAAGGGAAAACTTGACACGCTGATAATTTCTGATAAGCAACTTTTTCCCCGTCCCAGTGAAGTCTCCGGGCTGTCGCAGCTCTGGGGGAGGAGGATGCTTGGCTGGGTGCAGGCCCTGCTTGTGAGGGATGAATGAATGACTCACGGTGCTGCTGCAAGTTGTGTCAATCTTGGATGGGGCAGCAGTTCCCTTTTGCAGCATCCTGCTTTATCAGCACCCGCTTCCGTGTCCCAGTCCCGTGGTGCTGGGGAAACTCAAAGGAACGGGGCTCATCCAAGCCGGGGATCCGAGCTGCTTCCGCATCCCGCATCACCCTCATCCAGTGGGAACGAGCTACGCGCTGCCTTCCCTGCAGCCTCCCATCTCCCCCCTCCGCTCTCCTTGGAGGGCCGCTCCAATCCCTTCCTGCTTTCGCAGGATAAACCTTCCTCTAGTTTCCTGCCTCAGTGTATTCCTGGATGATTTATTCCCATGTGTGTTCGTGCCAACATTGTGCTTTTAGTTCAAAACCTTTTCTGCCTCTCTGGTGTTTTCCCTTATGTATTTATAGCTTCTTTATTATTTCATTAGGTTAAACGAGCTTGGAGGCTCCTGCCTCCTCTAGCTGAAGCAGCTCGCTGCTCCCTGAGCCTCCCTGCTTCCCGGCTCTGCCTTGTCCCCACCTCCAGCACGTGTTGTGTGCCCTTGGCAAGGGGAGCGGGTCCATGCGGCTCCTGCCAGAGCCATGTAGGATGGTCCTCGGAGGACCAGTGCTCCTTGGCTGGTGGCCCATGCCTGGCATGGGCACAGGGGAGGCCGCTGTCCTCCCACGAGGCTGGGTGCCAGTGCTGGCAAGCGGCTTGTTTATTCTCCCGCTGGCGCGGCCTCGGGAAGCCCTTGGGCCGCGGGCAAGGCTGCGCGCAGGGCGAAGCGGCGCCGGGTAAACACCTCGGGAGCAGGGTTTGCAGCCGGCGTGGGGCTGCTGGGCACGCGGAGCCCGGCCTGGAGAGGTGCCCGTGCGGGCGACGTGTCACGTGTGCGTGCAGGGCTGCTCCTCTTTGGCGCTTTGGAGCATCTGCACCCCTCGCAAGGTGCTTCCCAACCAAGGTTGGGTATTCCTCTCCTGCAGTGTCATGCGACAGAGAGGGTGCCTTTCCTCTCCTCCTCTTGAGGGTCAGACATGAGCAATTTACAGAGACAGATTTAGGCTCCGATGGGAACAGTTTCCTATGCGCGATGTGCCTGGGTCTCGTCTGGCATTTGGGACAGTGATGCAAAAGCAGCAGCAGGAATTAGCCCTAGGGTATCTGGGTGATTCTCTGGGATGTTTAGAGAGCTTTGGGTTTTTCTTTTAAGTGTTACTGTGGTTGCAAAAGCACTGCATGTGTGAAATGTCCCCATTTCTCTCTCAGCAGATTTGGTGACCTGGTGGCCCTTTTCTTACCAGCAGATCACGTTGTCCTCTCACACCTCTTCCCTTCCAGGTTATTAAGGTGGGATGTGTGCAGATGCCTTAAAGTTGCAGTTCGGTTCTCTTCTCTTTGCAGTCAGATTCCCGTGGACCATTTCCATGGAGGAAAAAAAAAAAAAAAAAAAAAAAAAAAAAATTCCTCTGGAAATTAGAAGCAGGTTTACCGTGTCAGAGATCAGTGTGTTAATAGGAATTATCTATTGAGTCTGGCTGGCTCCCAGGGCTCTGAGTCACTGTCTCATCTAGTCAACCTCGGTGCGGTTCAGGGACAGGGTGAGCTTTGGGCTTTTCTGGACACAGTTTTGCTGTGGCAGCTTCTGCAGCACCCCTAGAGCACGCACGGGGCTCCTTTGCAAAGCCTTTAGTGCTCCTGGGCATCAACAGGAGAGTTGATGGGGGTAAGAGAGTTTTTCCACACATCTTGGGCTGGGTGAGAGGTTGCAACACAGTGAGTGGCTCTTGGTGCTCGCAGATTTTGGCGTCGCAGGGACTCTCCGCTTGTTTTCCACTTTGGAGTTACCTCTCGACCCTGGCACTTGGGGAAAGCATGTTGGCTGTCCCCCAGGACTGCCGTGGGCAGGTGGGTGCCAAGCTCCTCATGCGTGAACAAGGGGAGCAAAGGGTGTCCTACAGTCCCCTGTGTCTTCTGCTGAGGCTCCATGGGTGGGTGGCACCCCATCCCCTACCAGAGCCAGGAAGAAAAGTGTGTTTATTCTTCTTTCTTTTGTTTTCTGTTTTTTTTCCTTCTCTTTTTTCTTTTTTTCCTTTTTTCCTTTTTTCCTTTTTTCTTTTTTCTTTTTTTTTCTTTTTTCTCTTTTCTATTTTCTCTCTTTTCTCCTCTTTTCTCCTCTTTTCTCCTCTTTTCTCCTCTTTTCTCCTCTTTTCTCCTCTTTTCTCCTCTTTTCTCCTCTTTTCTCCTCTT
>NW_020454094.1:8088888-8156070 GCF_003342845.1 Nothoprocta perdicaria
TTCTCCTCTTTTCTCCTCTTTCTTTTCTCCTCTTTTCTCCTCTTTCTTTTCTCCTCTTTTCTCCTCTTTCTTTTCTCCTCTTTTCTCCTCTTTCTCTTTTCTCCTCTTTCTCTTTTCTCCTCTTTCTCTTTTCTCCTCTTTCTCTTTTCTCCTCTTTCTCTTTTCTCCTTTCTTTTGTTTTTTTTCCTTATCTGCTTTTCTGCTTTTTTGCTTTTTGCTTTTTTGCTTTTTTGCTTTTCAGCAACATAAGTCTCCAAAACTTGGCAAAAAAAAAATATTCCCTTGCTTTGTTGCATCTGGTCTTTGGAAAGTCTGCAAGAAGAGAGGCAAGAAGTTAAACTGATTTTTAAAACCTGATTCACCTCCATCCTAAAGGGATTCTGTGCTGTGGTCACATCTGACCAGCAGAACCTGGATCTCATCCATAAGGGATCAGTCACTACTAAAAAAGCTTATGAGGGATTTCAGAAGGATTTGCTGGGAGGGAATGAGTAGGAGAAAGACCCATCTGTGAATCTCCTGTTTGTACACATTTCCTGAAGATGCTTTTGGAGACTCCGGAGCTAGATGGGCCTTGGGTCAGGACTAGTGTGGCCTATGGCTTAACCATGTGGGTGGCTACAGCTGGAGGAAACCACGGGTAAGACTCAGCCTAGAGCAGTGCAAAGTGGTACCCGCTGGAAGCAGGGGTTGGAAATGCCATCGATTTGCTGGATTTTCAAATCAGGCACAACATGTAGGCATTGCTGAGGGCAGTTCAGTGAAGACATGTGTGCCCGGATGGTCAGGAATGCAAACAAGATGCCAGGGAGAGAGGAGATGGCACTGAGGCCATTTGGCCCTGTTATGGAAGTCAATCCAGCATCCCCAGGGGACTGCTCAGCTTTGGACCCTCCTCTCAATAAGGAGACAACAGAAATAGAAACAACCTAATAAAAATGATTATGGAGCCATAGAGATTTCCTTATAGGGAGAGGTGGAAAAGTTTAGGACTCCCTCATCTAATGAAATCCTTCTGGTGGAAAGAAGGTCGTTTGGGCATTTTCTATTTTGCCCTAACTCCTAAAGTGAAAACCTGGGGCACTGGCCTTGCTGAAAAGCTCCTGCTGGGAATGGGCCAAGGGAGAAAGGGGAGGCTGGAAGCGGCAAGGCGGCAGAGCTCCATGCCATGCTCTGCTGCAGCCCGGGATGTGGGGGGACCCCATGGTGGCTCAGTGATGTTTCTAGGAACGCAGCGAGCAGCAGCACGTGGTTGACGGGTGCAAGAACAAGCCCTGTCTCCAGCCCTCCAACACCCCTGGTTGCATCTGGCACGGGGAGAGCCCCTAGCAGAGATGGACCACGTTGCATCCTTGCGGGCAGGGTATGATAACCGGGCAGGCTGATTTGGGAGGGCAGCTTTGGGTCTGTGCCCCTGCGATGCATCCCTGTGCCAACCATCCAGGCTGGCAGAGCATCCCCTGTTCAGCCGTTTCCTTTGCTTTCCTGTGCCTGCACCGGCTTCTTCCTTTGGGACTGAAGTAGCGTTTGATCCCAGCCGGCCCCTTAGCTGAAGCTGGAGACAAGGATCTTACAAGTCCCTTTCCGATGAAGGTCTTGGTAGGGACATCAATGCCTTTTGCTTTTAACAGTGCCATGAAAGGCGTGATTCAGGCCTCTTTCCTGCAAAATTCGCTGGAAAAAAACAAAAGGCCTGGCGTGACGTGGAGCCGCCTCGCGGAGGGAAGCGACGAAGGGCTGTGCTGCAGCAGTGCCCGGCGCCCCTCGCGCCGGAGCGGCTGCAGCTCCCAGCAGCGCTGCAGAAGATGTCCCTGTGCAGATCCCCCAGGGCCGGGGCCGTGTCCTTGCTGTGCTTTGCGAAAGCCGCTGTCACGCACAGTGCCCCGGCTGGCTGGCACCTCCCAGCCCTCCCTGCAGAGCCGGGGCCGGCCCCGCATCCCTGGGGAAAAGTCCTTGGGAGCCTTTCTTTTGCTTTCCATGAGTTTTGCCCGAGGCCCCAGATCTTAGGAGGGGCTGATGGATGGGACGGGCTGTTGCTGCAGCCGTGTCTTGCCAGGGCCAGCACGCAACGCCGCGAGGTCCGGCGGGGCTTCGGTTTCTTGGCTCCCGGGAGGCCCTTCCCTTGCTCCACCCTGTCCCAGCTTTGATTTTATCATTCCATGGCCTGAGCGTGGTTGCCCCCAGGGATGCGTCCCCTTTTCCTCCCTATTCCATCATCGCCTTTCTCCTTGATGCTGTGCCCGGCGCTGTTCCCTCGCGCTGCTGGGGCACTGCCAGCGGCCCCGGCATCCCCTCACACCCAAGGGGCTCTTATCCTGCCCCGTTTCCCTTGCTCGGAAGCCTTGCAGTGCTGGGAGGCAGCAGGATACAGGTCCCTCCGAGCTACCCTGGGTGGTGGTCACTGGGCAGGCAACCACGCGCTCGATCCCTGCTCTGCCAAGCGCAGCGCCAGCCGGGTCGGCTCCGGAGGGGACGGTTTTCCTAAGCATCCTGTTGACGCAGCCCTTCAGCTCTGCTGCAAAAGCCCCGGCAGCAGCTCTGAGCAGTTTGCTCTGAATGGGCCCGGGGCAGCTCTCGCACGCCAGCACCTTGCTGAGGGTGGTTTTGCACTCTCAGCAGCTGGGGAAGAAGGTCCGGGACCTGAGTCTTGCTCCAGCTTGGATGGGGCCTTTGGAGCAACCCGTGGCGGTCGTGCTGTGATGGGCAGAGGACACGAGCAAGGCAAGGTTGGTGGGGAAGGTAATGCTTTTTATCTCCCCACTCCATGGGGCGTAGCTAGAAGAGGAAGACTGGGGCCATGCTGCCCCATGGGACGTGTCACCTTGGGGCAGCACTCATCAGACCTGGGGTTAGTGGGGAGCGAGCAGCAGGTTTCGATCCTGGCAGCGGTGCACAAAGGACTGGCCTCCAGAGCCCAGAAGTTTTTCTCAGGGCTTTTCCCTTCATTTCCCCCCCTCTATTGGCAAAGATCCCCCTTGACTCGTGCCGTATTTGAGCGAGAGCAGAAACTGCCTCCTTGGCAGCCCGGGCTCCACAGAGGGAGGCCGGCGCAGAGGCCAGGGGAGCGTTTCTGCGGGCGGCTCTATGAATTTCCCATTAGCGGCGGCCGCCGGGGAGGTTAACGCACCTCGTGTTTGCCGAGCCGCCGCATTTTTCCCCGTAATTGCGGAGCGTGGGCAGGCAGCTGGCGGGCGGCACCGGGGAGCCGGCGCGCGCACTCGGCCGCCGAGCGTTAACCACCTTCCCCGCGCGGAGAAGGAATGCTGACCTCACGGAGGAACCATCCGGACGGGAATTTTAAGAGCGCTCGGGGTTGGATGCGGACGGCGCCCACGGGGGGTTAAATGCAGCCGAGCGGCTCCGGTTCTGAGCAGGGCCGGGAGCGCCGGGCGCCGAGGGGACGTCCCCTCCGGCGGCAGCTCGGCCCTCGGCAGCGCCAGCTCTCGCCGCCGGCGCAGCTCGGGGAGGTTATGTGGGGCAACTGCTCTTTTTTGGCTGAAATAACAACAAAACAAAGCAGAAAACGGCAGCTTGGAGGAGGCCGGTGCAGCTTCTGCAGCGAGGCTGCACCCGGCGCCTCGCTTGTCTTGCGCTGTTCCCAGGCACTCCATTCTGGCATTTTCCAAATGAAGTGTTGTGATTTTTTTTTTTTTTATATAATTCTGCAGCCCAAGGTAATGTTTGGAAGCCAATTTTAGCTCGGCTTAATTCAAACCGTTTTAAAAAAGCAAAACCACTGAAAGCTAAACAAGACCTATCATTTAGAACAAAATGTTTTGGTTTTCGTTTTTCTCTTGGCATGAAAAGTCCAAGGTCTTTCTTTCTTTCGTCCTTTTTTTTTTTTCCATTTTCCTCTTGGCCCGTAACCAAAATCTTTCTCTGTGCTCCTTCCCAAGCCATGTGCAGATCCCCATGTGGCTCCAGCAGGAGGGACTGCCTGGATTGGGGCTTGCGGGGGGCTCGCAATGGGAAGCCCCCCATGCCGTGGGACTGGGAGCATCCCGACATCACCCATGGGTGCTTTTCCCCAGCTGCTCCGTGTCTGGCAAGGCCGGGGTGAGCCTTGGCACTGCCCGGCCCCCTTATTTATCCAGGTTTAAATTTAATCTGACCTTCCGCCGCCCAGGCTTGTGCAAACAGCAGCTGTCCCTGCATGAGGAGCTGCGTTTGCCTAAGGGGCAGCCGCGTTTTCCTCGGAGATGGAGCAGCCCGAGGGAGGGATGCTGCAAACCTGCTGGGGGGCTGCGCGCTCCTGCCCGGCCTCTCACGGCTGCTGCTGCATTTAGGCAGTCTTAGACCCAGAAATGAGCAGGACTGATCCCTGGCTCACCGAGCACCTGGATTTTGTTTATTTATTCATTAACCCCGCTCCGTAAGCGGATCACTGCATGCCACGGCATCGCTTCTGATAGTGGCAACGGGACAGAGCTGCTGGCCGAGGGGCAGCGGTGGCACCGTCCCCGTGGCACTGCAGCCAAAGGGCGAGGGTTAGCCCCTCGCCCAGGGTCTGCGGGACATTTCCAGCGCTGCCTTGGTGTCCGGCGCGTGCAGCAGGCGGGAGGACGGCAGGGAGGGAGGGGAGGAGGCCGTTGCCTCTGGCGCTTCCCTCCTAAGCGCTTGCCAAAAACACAGGCTGAAAAAGGATGGATAATGAATCCCAGCCTGGGGGCGGCGCTGGGGATGTTTCGGCTCTGGAGGTGTTTGCACGGGGGCATTTCGTAGCCAGGCGCCCCTGCATGTTCCTTCCCCTCTAGGCCATATGCAGGGGGGCAAACCTGGCTCTCGATCCGCCCCAGAGGACGGAGGAGGTTTGCAGAGAGGCGAGCGCTTGCAGTTTCTCCCCCTGTGAGAGCCTCCATCGCGTTCCACAGACCGCTGCCAGATGCTTTTTCCGCCAGCCGGGAGCGGAGCACGCGCCGTGGTGCTGCTGGCGGGGCGGGAGCGGCCGCCCTGCTCGGCGCGGGCCCTGGGGGGGCTGCACTGCTATTAAAGAGGTTAGAGGGAGGCCAGAGGGAGGCCAGGGGTTGCTGCCGCTTCCCCGGAGCGCACGAGGCCCCGGGGCTGGCGCGTTCCCATTCCCGCTCCCGTGGGAGCGTGGGCTCTGCCCTGCTGGCCTCGGCACGCTCCCAGCCTCCCACGCGCTGCACTCCGGCCTCCTCATCGGAGGGGAAGGAGGTGCCCAGGAGTGCCGGGATCCCTCCAAGTGCGGCAGGGCTGAGGGGCTCGGCTGCGTCTCATCCCCCCGCTCAATGCTCCGGGAGCCCTTCCTGCGGAGCAGGGGCTGGGAAGGGGGCAGGGAGCCAGCGGCGTCGCCGGGCGCCGGGGGGGACACGTCCCGTCCCGAGCGCCGCCGCCAGACGTGATTTCACCGCCGCGGGGAGGGAGCGCGGCCAGGGGACGGCCCCGCGCGCCGGCGGCGCCCGCAGCTTGCCGGGGGGTTAGTCACCGGGCCCGGGAATCGAATGGGAAGTGCAGGGAGGAAGGAGCGGATGCATGGATGGATGGACGGGGCAGGCTGGAGTTGCAGGGAAGCTGTATCTCTCTTTGGACCGGTTTGGGGAGGCATCCCGAGCAGACGGAGGTGCCGGCGGGTGCAGGAGGAGCTCGTGAAGGTGCTGGCTCCATCCCAGCTCAGGGAAGGCCGCCAGCGCCGCTGCTTCCTTCCCTCCTGCCCTTTGGGCTTGCCTGGAGCTCCGGCACAGCCGGGCTGCCCTGTGCAGCCCGAGGTCAAAGGCGGCACCTCTCCCTGCGCCTGGCACAGCCACAGGAGCCCTCCCAGCCCTGCATCCCGGGATCGCATCCAAGGGCACCTCTCCCCACGCCTGGCACAGCCACAGGAGCCCTCCCAGCCCTGCATCCCGGGATTGCATCCAAGGGCACCTCTCCCCACGCCTGGCATGGCCGCGGCAGCCCTCCCAGCCCTGCATCCCGGGATCTCATCCAAGGGCACCTCTCCCCACGCCTGGCACGGCCGCGGCAGCCCTCCCAGCCCTGCATCCCGGGATCGCATCCAAGGGCAGCAGAGCCACGCGCTCCGCCCTGCCCGCGCTGGGGCTGCTCGGCCTCCCTCTGGGATGCACGCAGCTCTAGGGATGTGCGGGTGCCCGGCTGCTGGTTAGCACCCCGTGGACGGCTGGGACACCCCGGGCTGCCGTCGAGGGCTGCAGAGAGGACGGGGGGACGTGGCTGCTGCCGCCAAAGGGGAGCCTGGATAGACCCCAGCCAGTTCCTGCGCTGCTCGCAAGCAGCGCGGCGCTCCGGCCGCGGTGCCGAGCATGCCGGGAGAGAGGGAATGCCTCGGAGACTCGTTCCGAAACAAGGCTGCCCTTTTATTCTCCTTTACGACTGCGTTTTAATATCCAGAGCCACCGCTCCCTCGCCGGGCCCCTGCCAGCAGCGCCTGCTCCGCGCCGGCCGAGGAAGCGCGGCCAAGCGCTGGGCCCCAGCGCGGGGGACGGGGGATTATTTTTCCCCCCTCGCTTTTAATATATGTTTTCTGTAGCTCTAATTGGCCGGGCCGGGGCGGCAGCCAAGGCAAACACACCTGAGGGACGCTTGCCTTGCAGAGCCCATCTGCTCCGCTCCCGCACGGCCCCTTCGCGGGCCGGGGGGCTGTTTCGGGGAAGGGGGGGGGGGTTTCCACACCAGCCCCTTCTGCACGGGAGGGAAGGCCGTGTGTGGATATGGGACCGGGCGGGCGGCTTTGGAGGTGCCGCTTGGAGCTCACACAGGCACAGGATGGTTGAGGTTGGAAGGGACCTCCAGAGATCATCTAGTCCAACTCCCCTGCTCCAGCGGGGCACCCAGAGCACGGGGCACAGGGCGGCATCCAGGCGGGTTTGGAGACCTCCAGAGATCTCCAGAGAGCTGAGGTGTCTCTCACGGCGCTGGGCGGATGCTGGGTGAGAGGGACATGGAGGCTGGAAGGACCATCCCAGCAGGTCACCGTTCACCTCCCGCCCTTGGGGCACTTGGAGACCGAGTCATCAGCCCACGATGGCCACGGTGGTGACGACCACCAGAGCGGCAGGGTCTGTGCTGAGCCACGCGGCCACCTACCCTGCGAGGGCAGCCCAGGGAGCGCTCGGGAAAACTGGGAAAAGCAGCCGGAGACGTTAATGGGCCGCGGTGTGCCAGGCCACCACAATGGCCTGCATTGAGAGCCAGGGCCAAGCCCGGCTGAGCTCGGGGTGTTTGTGTAGTGGGCTCATTCCCTGGGTGTTTGTGTAGTGGGCTCATTCCCTGGCTTGTTTGCTTTCCTGTGTGGGCTTTTTTGGCTTTTTTTCCGCACCCCTATAGTTGTTTGAGGAGCCCCCGTTGCTCTGGGTGCTCTGGGTGCCCACACGAGGGTCCCGGCAGCTCAGGTTGAGCTCCCTGGCCAGCACAGAGAGAAGGGGAAATAATGCGTGCATGAAGAGACGGGGGGATTAACACAGCCCCAGAGGGACCAGGGCTCCTCCATGTGCCCCGTGACTTGTCCTTCTGTCCTTGGCCTTGTGCATCCGCGCTGGGACCTTCTGGCAATGGGAACCGTAGTGCCAGCTTATAAAAAGCAGGGTGCAGCATCCTCAGTGGGAGCTGCTGCTTCCCTCGAGGGGATGCCAGGCAGGCTCTGTTCTCCCTCCACCCCGTGGGATGAGAGGAAAGGATTTTCCCTGCACATGGTTTTTTCTGGGAGCTGCAGCTGCTGATCGTGGCCGAGGGTGCTCGGTGTCTCAGGTCGAAGCTCGGGCTTTGCAGAGGGCAGAAGGAGCGTCCCACAAAGGATTTCAGAGCTCCCTTGGCCTCGAGTCAAAGCAGGCAGAAACGGGAACGTTTTGAAATTCTTTTGGATGAGGAAAATTCCACAGGCAGCCCCCCTCCGGAGAAAGTTTGGGATGGTTGAAATGTTTGGAGTGAGAGGCTGCTTGGTTTTGTTTACTCCGAACTATAACATTGCAAAAAAAAAATTTAAAAACAAAAAAAAAAAAAAAAAAAGGAAAGAAAAAAGAGACAATAGAAGCCTGTAAACAGAGCTGTCCCCAAGCGGGGACCGGAGCGTCTCTCCAAGAACGTCGAAGGAGATGTGTCAGCACGGTCAGAACTTTGCCCTGGTTTTCCCCCTGCTCGGATACACTCACACTTAATTTTTCAGGAGAACTTTCTTTTTTTCTTTTTTCTTTTTTTTTTTTTTTGCTTTTTTACAGCAGAAAATGATCCTGCTGGTGTTTTTCCAACCTTCTCAACTCCGGCTATGCAAAACCCCCCAGTTTCCTGGCTGTGTTTCGGAGCCCACCGGTTGTTGGCGGTGGCCGCTGCCTCTCACGCCTTCTAGTGTAACCCCCCGTGACGTGGCCGGGGTCCCGGGAGCCTCCGGGAGCAGGAGGACGTGTGGATGAAACCGGCTTGGCTGCCAAATGTGTCTGCGTCGGCAAAGGGGAGCAGCTGGAGGGAAGGGATGGGACCCTCTGGTGCTCCTGCCCAGTGGAGACGGTGCCCTTGGGCTGCCCCAGTGCGTCCGTGCTGGTGCTATCCCAGGTTTTGCTGGTCTTTGAGCGCTTCTTGTGGCTCCTCTGTGTGTGGAACTGGTGATGAGATGGGGTTGAACTGGGAGCAGAGGAGGGCGCTTGCTGCAGCCGGGTGTTCCCTCCACCTCCAGGTCCACCGGGTGCCTCAGGACCTGCTGCACCCCTGGCTGAGCCGGAGATGCCTCCCCTTAGCAAACGGCCGTGTCAGGGCTGCCCGTGGCTTGGAGAGGAGCAGCGCATTGCTCCTGCAATGCCTGGCCGCCCCTGCATCGGGTCCCAAAGCCAGGCAGAGGCACGGGCAGCTCCTGGGGCACCCCATTGCACCAGGCATGGCCCGGGATCTGCACCCATGCTCCCTCCCCTTGCAGGGACACCTGAGCTGCTACGGGCATGAAGTGTCAAAGCGCCTTCTTTTGGCACTGGTTCTCTATTTTGCTACTCAGGTGTCCGGTAAGAACGCCAGAAATTGTCCCCATCCCTGAAGGATTTTTGTTCTGCAGAAGCAGTGACAGCAAACTGCAGGCCGCAGGGTTATTTGTGCCCTTGCAATGAAATGCTACCAGCCCTTGAAGCACAGCTCGAGCGGCGGGCTGTTTGTTTTGGACCTGCCGCCCTGCAGTGTTTTGGCTGACCCGAGTGGCTCCGTGCTCCGGGGATGGAGCAGAGCCCACTTGCTCCCAGACACCGGAGAGCTCTAGAGCCTGGAGCACGGCCCTGCTCCCGGGGGAGGCTGCAGGCCCCGCTCCGGCCTGTGCTTTCCTCTGCACCCCTCTTGCCGGTGGGAGCAATGGGGAATGAGATGCACGTCGGGTTTCCATAGGCTGTGTAGGGTTCTCCCAACAACACGTGTCTTGTGGTGGAGCCCGGTACAGCGAGCCATGGGACATCCTTCCAGGCTTGCTGGGGACATTAAGGCACGCATTTCTGGAGCGATACTGTTGTTATCCGTCATGCCATATGCTCCCATGCCCCTCATCTCTCCACAGCAGCTCAGCGTCCCATTTCCAGGCTGCATCCCTGCAGGATGGGTTCCCTGCAGACCCCAGCTCTCTCTTGTTCCCCCTGCCCTCACACGGTTTGCCATCCCCTCCAGCTCTCCGCTGCAAGGATGCAGTGCAACACAGGCCGAAAACCCTCCACCGTCCAGAAGGAAAATGGATTTGGCCAAACCTAGACTGTGCACTGGGACAACTCATCCCTGGAGGGCTCCTCGCTTGCTGGGAGGGACGAGAGGGAGGAAAGCACCTGGGTGTGCTGGTGCTGTACACATAGGCGCTGATCCAAGCCCTGCTCCCTGTCGGAGCAGGGTCTGAAGCGTTAGGTTGGCTCCTTTATAGCGCAGGGCCAGTCCCACGGGCACTGGGAGCGGGAGGCAGCAGGGAGCCCATGCAGCCGGGAGCAGAAAAACATCCAAAATCTCAAACACGCCGGGGACAGGAAAACAGCTTCCCACCCTGCTGTAATCACAGGGTCACCCGCTCTGCGCAGGGAAGGGCCTGGCCGGTGCCACCCACGTCCATCGGCCTGCGGGAAAAAAAATAACGTTGCACGGGCAGCCGGCAGCTCAGCCGTGTCCTCCCCGGCCACCGGCACCGCAGGCCCTGCCGGCAGCCCCACACCGCCCCGTCCCTCTCCCTCGGGGTGGCAACGCCAGCCCCTATGGCCGCGGGGATTATTTTTAGGCCGGGGCGGCGGGCAGAGAAGGGCCTTTTCTGCCGGCGCGGGCCGGCGCGCTGCCAGCTGGCAGGGGCTGCCGGCCGCTGCTGGCTGCTAACAGAGCAGTTGCTGTTTGGCCCCGGCCGCCGCCTCGGGTTACAGGGGCCGGGCTGGGGCGCTCTGTGGGCGCCGTGAAGCGGGCGCCCGGCCCCTGGCGCCGGGCACCGGGCGGCGCGCGCGGGTGCGACGGGCCCCGGGTGCCGCGGGCTGCAGGTGTGCGTGGTGCAGGTGCGCACGAGCAGCGCAAGGTCGAGCGCACGGGGCTGCCCCGTTTCTGCTCCTCGTGCCGCTCCCGTTGCTGTTTGTCTGCTCTTTGTGCCTTGTCCCTGTCTCCCCTTAGGAGAAGGTTTCTCTGGAGCCGGAGGCTGCTGCCTTCCCACTCTGGAGAGCGTGTCCCCACTGGAGGGGTGTCTCCCATGCTTGCTTCTGAGTGCAGGTCCTGCCCTTGTGCTGAGCCTTGCCTGGCTGAACCTTGTCTTTGGATACCAGCAACAGCTTGGACATTTCATGGGGGGCTGGTGCATGGCCGGGCCTGGGGAGGCAAGTGCTGCAGGGATCCCCCACACCAGAGTCACGCTTGCACAAGCTCTACAACCCTTGGATGTGCTTAATGCAGTGTGCTGCATCCCAAGCTGTCCCGCTGTCCCTGAAGGAAAGGGAGCTCAGCTGGGGTTCTTCTTCCACCCTCCAAAAATCCCACAGAGGGAAGGAGAGGGAAGTTGCTGCTGCTTCCAAGTGCCGCCGCCCTTGGCAATGGGATGGGTTCCCAGAGCCAGCACCCTGTGGTCTGGGGGAGCCGTGCCAGGTGCAGGAGAGCAAGGGCCTGGCACGGTGGCACCTCGTGGGTCCATAGAGCTGTGTGCCATGAGGGGGTGCCATGAGAGGTTGCCCAGTGCAGAGTGGCTTGGAGCAGGTTGGCCGCTCCGGCGTGTGATGCCCAGAGCTGCCAAGCACTCTCATCATCCTGCTCTGTTTTGTTTTCGCTCCTCTCTGCTTTTTCCCACGTCTCCGTTGAGCAGCAGCTTGCAGTGAAGCACAGTGGAAGAAAGCGGCTGTCTGCGCCCAGCACCCAGTGCGATGGGAAGTTGGTTTCCCCCGGGAGCCTGCGCCAGGCCACCGCAGGGCACGGTGGTGGGGGGACCGTCACGCGCCGCATGGGTGTCACTGCTGCGTGCTGTGATTTGAGATGGGAGGAGAGCAGGGGACAATATTCAGCTCCCGTCATTGGGGTTTGGATGGTGCTGCCGTTCCTGCAGCTCCCTGCAGTCGGCCTCCAGGAAAAATAATGTTGCATGAGCTGAAATGTTGTGAAATGTAAGTGTGGGCGCCCCGTGCTCCCCCAGCAGCCCTTGCCCTTGCAAAGGGGATGGCTGGGAAGGGGCAAAGCAAGTGGCTCCGGGAGCTGGTGCTGCAAGGCGGGATGCAGGGGAGGGATGAGGAGCGGAATGCGCCGCGGGCAGCGCCCGTGCAGGGCCAAGCACCCTGTGCCAGATGGGTGTTGCACAAACTGCTCTCCTGGCTGCCAGCGCGGCCCGGAGCGAGCGCAGGGCGACCTGGGCGCCTTCCGGCTCTCCGGTGAGCGGAGTTGGGAAAATAACAGAGGGAGGGCCCTGCTGGGGCCGGCCCAGCCCTGTCCCCCACCACGGGCGCTGGAAACCTCCGCTGAACCTCCTAGCGCGATTTCCTTGTAGCTCTGGGGCCAGCGCCCGGCTGTCGGAGCGGCGGCAGCTCCCGCCTGCTCCTTGGGGGCCCGGGGCAGCCGTCCCCTGCCCGGCGCTGCCTCTGGGGGACACCGGATCTCCGGAGATGCCCCCAGGCCGGGCAGCTCCGGGATGAGGCGCATGGAGGTTACAGCACTGAGGCTGGGCAGGGATGGAGAGCAGCGACCTGGTAGTTTTGGTCACCCTGGCTGGGTCCAAGCTGTGCGGAGGGAGGTCCCGTCCCGCTGCGGTTCATCCCAGCACAAGCTGCAGCCCCGGGCTGGCCCCGCGGCCCCCGGGCAGGGGCTCGCAGGCGGCAGGCGCCTCCCGGGCCGTCCTTAGTGCGTGCGGAGGAAGAAAGCGCCTAATTGTTTCCTGCCGCGCCGCTCGGCTCCGGGCCGGGACGCGCCGTCCCCGGGATGTGTCACGGCTGCTGGGAGCACAGAGCGGAGCTTTCTCGGCCGCTCCTCCCAGGGAGCCGGCTGGCCGCTGCCCTCGCGTGTGTGTTTGCACCCGGCTTTCACCCTCGGGTTGGGAGCACCCAGCGCGGGGAGCCGGATGCTCCCGAACCGTGGCCGCCCATCCCGGCGCCCCTGGCCTCCTTCCACACCGTGGCCAAGAGTGACATCCCCAGGTCTTCCCCAGCCCGCCGCTCTTTCCCAGTGGGACAAGGCTGCGGCTGGGGACCAGGGTGGGCTCCTCCCCGGGCTTTTGCTTGTGGCCTTGGGGTGGGAAGGAAGGGGTTGCCCTGTTGCTCATCCCTGTGGCGATGCTGCCCAGGCACCAGTGGCTTTTGGCAGTGCTTCAAGCAGGTTGCTTTTGGAACCAGCTGCATGCCCGTGCACGATGCCGCAGTGCCCAAAATAACCTGCTCGAATGGGGCAATGTCTAGTCATGGTCCTGGCCTAAGGATGGGGGGTGCTCGGGGGTGTCCCTGACATGGGGTGCTGGTGGCACAAGGGTGCGGGGTGCTCCTTGGCTGCTCAGAGAGCAGTGGGGGAAAACAGGGGAGATCTCAATGGGTCTTGGGTCCATGTGCCCCATGTCCCTGATATCCCCAAAGAGCAGCAGCTCCGCTAGCACTGCTGAACAACCACCACACATTCACCCTCCATAGCCCACACTGGATAAAAATGAAACAAAACAACCCCAAATAAAACAAAAACAGGAAAAAAAAGGGCAATTGGGGGAGAAATTGTTTTATTTTGAAGTTCTACTGCCTTGTTCACACTAACAGTCTCCCTTTTTGCTCATCTCTCAGCACCGTGCCCTTAGCGCTGACCCACGTGGTGCTAGAAGTTATTTTTGGTTGCTGCTTTTAAGTGTACTTTAAAGCCTTTTATTCCATCCCCAAAATATTTTACTTCAAGGCGTAATATTCCCAGTTAATATCAGTTACCATCACAGTTTTGGCAGCGCTCTTCCCACTGCTGTTCCTTGGGAATGTTGCTGTGTGTGTGGTTTGGTAGGAAGAGCTTGTGACAGTCTAATGAAGTTATTTATGTCTGGGGCTCTCACCCGGCGCTGCCGGGTGTATTGGGGCGGGCCGAGGGCGCAGAGACGCCCGCGGTGGAGGCGCCCGCCGCTCGGCCGGGCCCTGGGCTGAGCCCTGTCACCCCGGGCCTGGCCTCGGCCCTGTCACAGCTTCAGCGACCGCAGCTGCTGCGGGGCACGTTTCCAGGGCCGGGATATTCCCCGCCGGCCGCCGCCACTGTCAGGGCCGGGGTGACTCAGCGGGAGGCAGATTCCTGCCCGCAGGGGTGAAACGCGGCCCTGAGCCAGGCCTTGAGCTGTGAGCAGGGAGCAGCAGCATGGGCAGCCGCTCAGGGCTCCTCAGGGGCAGCAATGGTGGGTTTTGGGGGCAAAAGAAATGATTTGGCTGCCTCTGCATCTCGCGGGGCCAGGCGATGCTGGCGGGGATGGCTGGGGCGATGCCTCCTGGCATGATCAAAGCAGCGCTGATCCCGCGAGGGATGCGGCAGCGCCGCTGGGGACAGGCCGAGCGAATCTGGCTCGGATGGACAGGGCGGTGCCGGCTGGGGCAGCTCGGGGCTGGCGCTGAGCGGGTGCTGCCCAGGAGCTCCCCATGCCTCAGCATCCCCCTCACTTCCTGGGAACTCCCCACACCTCAGCGTCCCCCTTGCATCTTGCCCAGACCCCCTGGTGATCCCCCCGTGGCAGAAGGGGATTCAGGACAGCTTTCTTTGGGTCTGCTCAATACCGGAGGTCCCCACAGTGCAGGCACCATGTAGGGGTTGACAAGACGGGGCTGCTCTTGGCCCCAGGGATGCTCCGGTTCATGGCCATGCACGGCGCAGGATGTGGGGCTGGAGTTGAGCCCAGCGCTGACCGTGTGTCTCCGTGTGTCACTTGGCCAGTGCTGGGCAGTGACACTGGCGGGGGCCAAGAGCACCCACGGTGGCCGCAGCTCTGCCCTGCGCGGCTCCTCCCCGGCCACAGCTATTTTGTCCTTGGCGTGTGGCACACCATGACCCGTGTCCCGCCGCCCTTGAGGTGACCCGTGTCCCGCCGCCCTTGAGCGTGGCTGGGCTGTGGGTGCCCCCATACCCCCCTGGGCTCGCACAGGCCCAGGGCCACCGTGTCTGCCCATGTTCGCCAGTCCCCAGTGCCAGCAGAGGAGGCAGGAGCCCTGCGCTCCAGCAGCACGGATGGCGTCTCCCGGAGCGTGGCAGGGGCTGCCACGCTTGCGGTGCCGCTGACGCCCTCCCTCTCTCCGTGTGCAGATGCGCAGTCGTGCCCGCGGCCTGGGCAGGGTGATGGTGTGCCTCGCCGCGGCCCTCGCCTCCGCCTGCCTCGCTGTGCCCGAGGGCTGGGGAGAGGAAGGTGAGCAGCAAACGGGCCCTGGGAAAGGGCAGCGGGGAGCAGAACCGGCACGTGCACAAGAAACATCCCCAAAACGTCACTGCGTGGCATCAGGCATCCCCATCAGGGACCAGTCCCTGCCGTGTCCTCGCAGCGTGGGGCTGACGGCGGTGCCCGCGTGTCCCCACAGGTGTGCAGTACGGCCAGCTGGGGACAGACGTGACCCTGCCGTGCGCCGGCGCCCGTCCCGGGTAGGTGCCTTTGGTCGGCGGGCTCCAATGAGCCGGTGATGCTGCGGAGCCCTGGGCAGCCGCATCCCGCTCCGGGGCCGTTCTCGGGGCCGCCCGGGCGCCCCGCTGCAGCCTCCCACCCTCTCTCTCCCCCGCAGCTCGCCGGTGCAGTGGCGGCGCGCCGGGGCGGCGGCGCTGCCGGCGGGCTCCGCGGTGCGGCACCACGGCGCCCTGCTGCTGCCGCGCGCCGGCCTCGCCGCCGCCGGCGCCTACAGCTGCCACGGCGAGGACGGCGCCCTGCTGCACGCCGTGGCCCTGCGCCTGGGCCGTGAGTAGCGGCTCACCCGGGGGGGACGGGCACGCGCGGCACCAGCCTCGGGCTGCGGGCAGGGGCTGGTCATGGGGGAACCTGTGCAGCCCCCCGGGTGTCCCTGAAAACCAGCTGTGGCCTGGGGCAGGGGGTGCCCTCAATAACGCTGCCTCCCTCCCCGGCCCCCAGACCTGCCCGGGGTGCCCTTTGTGTCCTGCAGAGCTTCCGACTATGAGAACTTCTCCTGCTCCTGGACCTCCAGCCTCGAGACCTTCCTCCCCACCAGATACATCACCACCTATAGGTGAGAACTGCGGCGGGGCTGGATGGGGTGAGCCCTGCCCTCCCGGCCAGAGAGAACCCAGTCCTACGGGATCCACAGCCCAGCTCTGCAGCGGGTCCCGTAGAGCTGTGCCCCAGCACCATGGCTGCACTTCAGCCCTTGCATCGAGGGTGTGGGGGGCATTTAAAGGGAGGCCCATGAGCAGCCTGAGAGGCCGTCACAGGCACCCTGCCTCCCCAGGGTCGGCTCTGCCAGCACCCGAAGCGGTGCAGATAAGCAGCGGGTCGTCTGCCAGCTGTCAAGCACGTCGGCGGGCTTGGGGATGAAAGGAGCCGGGGAAGCCTCCCTGCTTCTAATTACCGCGGCGGGCCAAATTACAGGCTTGCTTTGAAGGCAGCCGGAGCCCATAAAACGTGCAGAGCGGCGCTCTGAGCAGCGGCGCCTGCTCCAGGGCGCTCGCACTCGGGCGCCGGGCTCTCCTGGCCGCTGCCGGCCCCGCGCTGGTTCCGAGGGGACCCTGCTGCCGGTGCCAGGCCTGTGGACACGGGGAGCTGTGGGGCTGCTCGGTGCAGGGAGCTGGAGCCGTGCGGGGCTGGCGCTGGGAAGCAGCAGGGTTGTTTTGGAGCGCAGCGGAGTGGAGGGAGCGAACAAAGCCAGCTGCCGGCGAGTGGAAAATAACAGGAGGCCTCGGCAGCCCTCCCGGGCTGCTTTTGTTTGCAGCCTTCTGTTGCAGCGTGATGGAGCGGCCCGCGGGCCCCGGGACGGAGAGGGGAAACTGAGGCAGGGCAAGTGCCACGGGCTGGCTGGGCCAATGTCCCTGTCGAGATGCATGAACTGCTCCCCATCTCGCCAGCTCCCTGGGTGCCTGGCTGAGCCCACCCGACTCCTGTGCACTGGGGAGCACCCCTGGATGCCCTGTGGCTCCTGGCGTGCAAGTGCTCCAGCAAAATCCCGCTCCTGGTACTAGCTAGTGGGACCAGAGCAGCCCCCATGGCCAGGGTGCTGCAGGACCCCGTCCCCCATCCGGGTTATGGTGAGGTTGGTTTCACACTCTTCCCTGTCCCCCTTGGCTCACCACCTGCTCTACCATCTCTCCGTGGGCAGGAAGAAGTCGCTGACAGGAGAAGAGAAGCGGAGGTAGGACTGACCCCAGCCCTCGCCCCAGCCCCATGGCCCTGCCAGGGTCCTCAGTGGGGTCACCAAAGTCTGGGGATGGGGACCCCAGTGGGGGAACAAGCTGCTTAAGCCAAGGGGGAGTGGGGAGAAGAGATTCCCCCAGGGAAGGACCCTCCAGAGAGGCACTTTTGGGGGCTGGAATGAGGGTCCCTTTGGCCACGTTCAGAGGGAAGAGCTGGAGTATGGCGGGGTGGGGGGATCTGCTTTTGCCCTAGCATCACCCCAAGCTCTCCTGCAAGCAGGGAACCTGCCCCTGCCTGGGGCTTCCCCGCTTGGCACCTCCTGAGTGGTGCCAGGGAATTGCGGCAGAGCAGCTGGCACGGCGGGGCAGCCACCACCTTGTCATGCTGTCGGCAGGAACAGGAACGGGCCCGTGGGGCCGTGCCTGCAGGATCCAGCCCACGCCGGCACCTGCACCGTTCACAAGTCCGAGTTCTGGAGCTCCTACCGCATGAATGTCACCGAGGTGAACCCGCTGGGCTCCAGCTTTCGCCTCCTCGACATCACCATGCAGGCCATCAGTGAGTGCCCTCCGTGCTCTCCACGCCTGCAGGGCCACCAGCCCGGGCACCAGCGCCCTCCCGCAGGAGGAGATCCCGTCACAGCGTGACGGAGCCTCCGTGTCTTCTCCTGCACAGTCAAGCCAGACCCTCCAGAAGGCCTTGTGGTGGAGCCCGTGCCGCGGGCACCACGGCGGCTCCAGGTGAGCTGGAGGTACCCCGCGTCCTGGCCCAAGGAGCCCCACTTCCAGCTCAAGTTTCGGCTCCAGTACCGGCCGGTCATCCACCGCTCCTGGTCCGTGGTAAGCAGAGAGGACGCGAATGCAGAGCCACGTGGCAACAGGGAGCAGTGTAGGGTCTAGGCCTGGCTGGGGACACGTGACGGGGGCGAGCTGCCCTGGGGAGGTCACCCAGTCCTGGGGATGGCCGGAGGTGTCTCTGTGCGCCCAGCGGCTCCCCTCTGTGCCACGCAGGTGGAGACGGTGAACCTCTCCGAGGTGATCACAGATGCCTTCGCAGGGTTGGAGCACGTGGTCCAGGTCAGCGCCAAGGATTTCCTGGATGCAGGAAACTGGAGCGAGTGGAGCGCGGAGGTGCGGGCGACGCCAGTCAGAGGTGCGGGACAGGGCCTGTCTGCAGCCCTCGGCATCCTGCAGCTCTGCACCTTCCATCCCCACTGCCCCTCTCCAGCCCCTTCCCTCCAACATCTCTCCTTCCTCAAGTACCACCCAGGACAAACGCCAGCTCCTGAAGCCCTGTGACCATGCCCAGCTCTCAGGTCCACCGAAGCAGGGTGGCTGGTTTTCACTGGTATCCGCACTGTGCCTTTCCAGACCCTGCCACCGTGGTGAGTGAAGAAACCACTACAGACACCAGCCTGGAGAGCCTGGCTGAGGAGCCCTCGCAGGCTCCCAATCCTGAGCCCATCAGTGAGTAGACCCAGGAGCTCCTGGGCACAAGTGGGGACAGTCCATGCTTTGCTGACTTCCTGCACATGTCCATGGTTGAGAGCAGGAGAGGAAGGGTCCCATCTTCTGAGACCCCCATGCCTGCATCTTTCCATTTTGCTGTGCAAGCTGCAGAGGAGCAGGTCCTAGAGCCCCTAAGGATCTTCAGGGGACTTGACTAGGGAGGTTTCTGCATGGAGTTTGCAAGTTCTTGCTGCTCTTTTCTCTGGGCCATGGAGGGCGGTGGGTTGTGTGGATGTCCTGGGGTCCAGCAGCTCTGCAGGGTGGGTGCATACCCCAAAGGAGGACAGGGTCCACCCCAGCACCAGCCTGCCCAACTGCTCCGGGCTGCAGGGTCCCTGCAGGGTGCCAGGCTGTGGCACCCCTCGGCTGTGATGGGTCTGTCTCTGCCTGCGTGTCCTAGATCGCAGCGACCCCCTGGAGAAGACGGCCATCCTGGTCTCCCTCAGTATCTTTGCCTTCTTCATCCTGGCTACCATTCTGGTCATCACCATCCTCGTCTGGTAGGTTGTGGTTCAGTGCGAGGGACACTGTTGGACTCCACTGCTGAAGCTGCTCCAGGCAGAAACCAGGGAGAGGAAGCAGCATGGGGAGGCTTGGCCGCGTGTGCCACCCTGCTGAGGTCTTCCTGAGGGGCCCATGCCTGGTGGACCTTAATCTCTATCCCCCAAAAATACTGCCACTGGTAATGTGCCATCCAACTCCCCATGTCATATGCTCTGCAATCAGCACTAAGACCCCGTCATCTACCTTTTTCTGCCCAAATCCTGCCCTTGGTGCTGCCCCACTGGATTCGGTCCCGCTCTAACAAGTCTCCTGTCATCCAACCACTGCTGTGACCCTCCCTGCCAGCACTGTGGCTGTGCGGTCGGTCCCTGCCCTTGTCCCAGCCCGTCTGGAGCTCTCCCACTGGGCACAGCTGGATGGGATGTGCCGTGAGATCCCAGGGGATCCCAGGAGCCCCAGGGCTGGGGGATTCCGGGGATCCTGTGCAGGCAATGCTCTCCCTGTGCCCGGGGAGGGCTCCTTGGGCTTCTCAACCGCACTGCTCTGTCCCCAGGTTCCGAATGAGGAAACACAGCAAGGACGAGACCAAACCCCACAACTTCTTGGTTGCTGCCACCCGCTTGAAGGCTCTGCCGAGTGAGTGCCGAGCTGGGACTGCGGCCGCATGTGCGGGACAACTCCGTGTCCTGCCCCGCCAGGAAGGGCTGAGACGGGGCTGTCCCTGCTCTCACGCTGTCTGCCTCCTCTCCATCTCTCTGCAGAGGCTCAGATCCTGTAATGAGGCCTGGTCTCCCCCAGCTGAGCACCTGCTCACCCGCATACGGGACTCGACACCACTGTTGGCCCCAGCAGGGCTTCCCGCCGCCCGGAGCAGGGCCTGGCTTTGGACATTGCCTGCAGCCCAGCACCGTTGGGGCGCAGGATGGACCCCAGGGAGCGGGGCTGTGCTCTGAGGGCTGCCCGTGCTCCCGGGCACCGGCCGGACGCACCGTGGACTCAGCGTGGACAGTCCCCGTGGCTGGGCGCTGCGGTACAACACGGGGACGGGGCACCGAGCCAGCCCCGCTTCACTGCTCAGCGCTGCGTGGAAGGGGACTGTGGGCGCAGGGTGCCAGGGGTGCTGCTCTGTGGGCATCAGCACAGAGCAGAGCTGAGCCCTGCCCACCAGCCTGTCCCCTCGGTGCCCACTAGTCACCAGCAGACAGACGGGCTCCTCATCCCCCTGCCCCTGGCCAGGGCAGGACGGAGCAGTGATCCCAATAAAAGGGGTAGTGTTGGCGCTGCCTGGGCCAGACCTCTCTGCACATCATGCAGGAGCAGGGCAGAGGTGTGAGGTGCCAGGCAAGAGGAGAGATGGCAGCTTGGGGACACATGGCCCTTGCAGGGCACACGTGGCTGGTCAACAACCAGGGCACCTTCGTTCCAACCTCTCCCCAGGGAGCTGCTGAGCAGAGAGGGACCCTCGCCTTGCCCAGCCCTTGCAGAAGAGGATGGCCCTTGTGTGCAAGCCTTGCATATCCCAGCAAAGTAAGTCTTTAGGGGAAGGACACCCCAAAAAGGCAGGACTCTGCCCAACTGCAGCCGCCTTGCCCCTCAGGAGAGCCATGAGGATGTGCCCCAGGGCAGCTACAGCCTTCTGCCTGGGGCATCTCACTTGCTGTGCCATTAGCAGCCCTGCACAGCCCCTCTGCACAGCCCCCCTTGCTCACAGTGGGCTGCCTCGGCTCCTCTCTGCTCGAGCGACCCCATAATCATTTCCATGTGTTGGCACCTCGCAGCGCCAGTGCTCAGCGCCAGCAGCTCCAATGAGCTCCAGATGGGGCTGGATGGAAATTCAGGCAGCGGCAGCAGCGGCGCTGGCTGGCGCGGGAGCGCGGGAGCGGAGCCGGCGCAGGGGGCCGGGGGGGCTCTGCCCTGTGGCCAGCCCGGCAGGGGACATGGGTCACTCCGGGCTGCACCGCGGGGCTGCCCATGCACCCGGGCTGCAGCAGGAGCAAGGAGGCCTCTCCGCAGGCTCTGTGCAACGGCTAGGCTGGACTTCCCTCCTTGATCCTGCCCCTTCTCAGTGCCCTTTCTGCCCCAGTCCTGGGCATTGGGACGTCGGGGCTGCCCGGTCAGTGCTGGGCTTTGCAGCACGCGGGCTCCTCACTAGCCCTCGCAAGCACTTCCAGCCTGGGCAGGGGAGATGCAGGGCCAGTCCTCCAGCCTGGCTGTGGGTGTGATGGCAGCAAACCAGGGTGAGAGCGGGGCTTGTTCCAGGCGAGCAAAGCAGGTCCCGGAGCTGGCGAGGGCCCTGTGTGCACCCACAGGCAAATACAGGGAGCGGATCCTGCGTGCATCTCCGGGCGCAACAGCCCCATCGCCTGGCGAGCACATCCCAGACCATGGCAGCTCCAGCCCTGTCGTGCTGCCTTCGCCGCCTGCTGGTGCCCAGCTGAGATGTGCCCAGCTGGAACCAGCGTCCTGGCATCCTGGCATCCCCATGACCACGGGGCTTGGCTGGGGCCTGCACTGGGAAGGAGGGATGCGTGTGTACCCGGAGCTGCCAGGCTCAGCGCGGACCGTGTCTCCCACGTGCCTTGGTCATTCTTGTCTCCTTGGTCCCCAGCAGGCCACGTGTAGCCCTGCCTGCTTGGAGATCACCTCTTATCACCCCCAGATCCCACCTTCCCTACTGCTGTGGGGGGAATCAGGACTCTCGGTGTCCATAGGGTGCTGTTGAACACATGCAGTATCCACCCCATATCCATGACTTTGGTGTCTGCAACAATTTTCAGTGTTTTCCTGGCACGTGGTGCTGGTTTTAGACGCCTGCTCTTGACACAGGAATGCACTGGCTAGTGAATGGGAGAATGTGAGCCGGCAGCCTTGGCCCCCACCTTCTACCCCGCTTACAAACTCCTTCAGAAAATCCAGTCTTGATCCAGAGGAAAAGGAATTGCTGCTGGCCAGGGTGGCACAGAGATGAGCGGAGCCTGGCACGTGCACAAGGCAAAGGGTGCCCACTCCACGCAGGCAAGTACAGGTGGGTGCACGGGAAAGGCTGCTCTCCCTGCATGTGCATGTGTGCGACCCCAGTGCACAGACCCCTCTGGAAAGGCAGAGCTGATGGTCTGCGAATGGAGATGTGGAAATGCCATGTGCACCCAGACCCTACTCAGCCCTCCTCAGGGTGAGGAACAGGCTCAGATCCTCTGCAATCTCCAAAATAAAGACTGATGGTTGGAGGGGACCCAGAGCTCTGCTGCCCCCCATGCCAGGCCCTCAGTCTCCTTCCTTAGTGCCACAGTGTGTCTGGACTCAGTTGGGACATGGGGACACCCAGTTGCTGGGCAGGATCCTTGCAGCTCAGGCAAGATTTTCGGGCGGCCTGGCCTAGAGCTGAGGGGGATGTTCATACTCCCACCAGCATCCTGAAGATGTGACACACAGACAACAGGAAACAGGAAGGAAGGAAGGAAGGAAGGAAGGAAGGAAGGAAGGAAGGAAGGAAGGAAGGAAGGAAGGAAGCAGGGAGCTCAGTGCTTGAGGGATCAGGATGTTTAATGTCGGGTGCTGCACGCCCTGGGAACCCAGCTGCCTGGGCGGTGTGTGAGCTGGCACTGAACACCAGTGAACGTGGCTCTCCTCTGCACCAGATACAAGGGGAGGGCTGGGTACATAGAAATATGGGATTACGGAGTGGGTTCCAGGTGCCAAAATCCAGTTCCAAGCTGCAGAGAAGGAAAAGAGGAAGAAAACATGAAAACAGTTCCAACCTGATGGCACCTCCCTTTCCCACCCTTCCTCCCTTCCCCTCCCTTTTTCCTTTCCCTCCCTTTCCTCTGGGCTAGGGCACTTTCTTCATGGCTCAAGCCTTCCAGAGCCTCACGCTTGCAGTCACTAAGCTAGCAGGAGGCTTCCTGCTCCAGGCTGGAGCACTGTCTGGATGCACCCTGCCCAGAGCAGACAGAGATGCTGCCAAATTTGCCTTGCTGGAAGATCTCACCCTCCCCTATGGCAGACATGTGCCGAGATCTGTAGGAACAAGATTAAGACCCTGGTCTTGGGGTGCTGAGGCCATGTCAAGCCAAGATGCACATACAAGGAGTGGGAACAGGTCCCACTTTCCTGCATGGAGCAGGCAGCAGCCAAGACCCAACAGGAGGAAAACGGGAGAGCGAAGCCCATTATGGGCCCGAAGTTTAAAGCCAGAATTGCAACATGCCAGGAAACATCCCCAGCACCGAGGCTCCAAATAGATCATGTCTGTGCTACATGTCTCCGTTTAGGACAGGGCAGCCCCCTCCAGAGCACCTCAGGGAGCTGGGATGGGTCAGCTAGCTGCCCAGCCACATTCAGGGCTTATTTGAGATAATGATAGTCAATTTGGGCCAAAACTTGCAGCATGTCACTAGTAAGAACATTTATACAGTGATGCTTGAACTGCTTGAATATGAAAGGTCCTGCTAAAAGTCTGTGCTGCCCCTGAACCCAAATCATCTTTTTTTCCAGACCTCACTCCCAGGATTAGCCTGCTTTTTGCAGAGGAACAGCCACTGCAGGGCTGTAAAGCAAGACAGTCTTGACTTGCCTCTCATGGCTGCTCCTGCTTCCCTCTCTTCCATGTCCTGAGCCAGGGGAAGAAGTAAAAGCAACCCCAGTAGATCCTGGAAATACAGGCACATGTAAGAGAGATTTTGGTCATTGGGCAAGGGAGAAAGGGAAGGATTCATACACAGGCAGTGAGTAGCAAGGTGGGATCAGAGGTGGGATCCAAGGATGGATGAGCATATAGATGCATGGATGGACTGATGAATGGACAGTTTGGATGCTCTAACCTTCCTAAGCACCAAAGATTCTCCCTGTGCATAGGGGAATCTCCAGAGGAGCTGCAGGCCCCCTCAGGAGCTAAATCAGGCTAGGAAATACTGAGAGACCATCCCTGAAATGTCACAGCCTGCTACAACAGTGGGAAGGTGGAAATCTTCATCATCTGGCTGTGAGTTTTGTCGCTGGAGAGAGAAAACAAGCCTGGAGAGAAGGAAGGAGGGGAAACATCCCCCTCTGTCCAAGGGAGAGGAGGGCTATTTTGGGTTGTGTTCTGAGTTGCCCTAGAAATGTGTAACAAAAATAACAGGGACTGCAGCTTCCTGTGGTGGTGTCAGTAAATGAAGTCCCTCAGGCTGCTGGGGTTCCCAGGGCAGACTCAGATCCTGTTCCCCAAGTTCTGCGGCTTTTTCCAGAAGGAGCACAGCTCCCTGGGCCAAGCAGCTTTCACATCATACTGTTAGGGCACTGCGAGGAGAGCGTGGCCAGCATCCTGCCCCAGGGACATGGCAAATCCAAACATTCCTTAAAAACGTAGCATAGATTTCACTTCAGCATAGATTTCACTTCACCTGCAAGTGGGATACCCCTGCGTGGGGTCTTGCTAACAAGTCAAAGCAAGACTGGCTCCTTGGAGACCCCTGAAATCACACACACTCACTTTTCTTCATCTGCCTCCCTTAGCTGCCATCTGCCTGCAAACTCCTTCCCAATCTTCCTCTCTCTTTCCTGAAAAACAAGAAGGATCCAAATCACTCTGCCTATGCCAGGATACCCAGAGTCTCCCCCTGCAAATGGACTCTGCCAGCTGGGGAGTGTGAATATCAATCCTCACCAAACTGTCCTGCAGACAGAGCTGTGGCACCCAGACAGAGGAGATGGTGAAAGAAGCAAGACGGAGAATGGTTTGTATGGTGGGTAAACCCAAAGGATTTGAACCTGCTCACCTCTTTCATCACCCTGCAAGCATCCACCGGGTTTCCCATCAATGTCTGCAAGAAAGAAGGGCTGTGTCTCCTTCAGCACACTGCCCAGAGAGCAGGCTGTGAGAGGACATGGACATGGTTCAGGGAGACAATGCTCCTTGCCTTGTCCTTGCTCCTTGATATCACCTGCCAGGCCAGATGTGCCGGCATCCAAGCAGAAGTGGAAAGGACGAGGAATGGGAAAAAAACTGACATCTCTTTTTCATGCCCTAAAGCATTTTTTTTTCCTGCTTTAAGCCTGATTCTTTCCTTCTTTCTACCCTTGCTGGGTCTGGCCCCCTCCCTGCCTCCAGGGTAGTTTTTGTCTTTCACAGCCTGCAAGAGCCAAGCACACAAACACAGAGCTGCCAGGAGGCTCAAGCCAGCAGCTTAGCTGTACCCAACATTGTTTCTCATGATGCTGTCAGGAAAGGGCTGTTCCCTTCTCAAACCAGCAGCAGCAATTTGGATGAGTTCACAGAGCACTGTATTTCCCCGCCAACCTTTTTTTACATGGAAAACAGGCCTGTTATCCAACCAAAAGTTCACGGTGTTTCATGTACCTGCCACAGACTCTGGTGGAACAGGGGGAGACAGGCAGCCACATCGCTTTGAAGGAGAGTACCCCCTACATATCCCCCCTCCATGCACACTGTGTGCTGCTGTGTGGCACCTGGACCCCCACCCTTAGCCCCTGTAATTCTCCCCCAAGCTGGGCCCAGATCTTCTAGATTCTGCCATGTCACTTGCTTGGTGATGACCTCTCCCCTTCCTCTCTGGCATAAACTCCATCTTCTTCTCCAGCTGTCTCCAGAACTGTGGGGGCTGAAACAGAGCAGGAAACACTCAGAGATGATTTGGGGAGGGACAGGGATTGTGCTTCCATGGGGAGACGGAAAGAGGAAGGTATCCTCCTTTCCTCCCTACCTGCTTTCCTCCCACCAGCTGCATCTTACTTTCTCCTGCTTCCAGAAGCTGCTGTATCAGCTGCTTTGTCTGTGTGGGGATGGACCAAGAGAAAAGAAGTCACATACAGCATGACTTAGACCTACATAGGTGCTCCTCTACCACCTGAGGGATGCAGGTGTTTCCTGGGTTTCCAGGATTACCCTGGACAGGTCCTGGCATTTCACCCTCTCAGGGCAGACAGAGAGACAAGTCAGTACAGCTGGGTCCCTCACTGCATCCTAAAAATGACTGGCCAAAATTAAACGTGACTGGGATTCTTGTGCATCTCTGCAGAGTTACAGCACACAGGGCCCTCCCAGGGGACAAGCAGTCCCAGCCTTTGCTTCACACTGGGTCATCTGCCAGACAGGGCAACAGCCGAGCTCCTCACACATGCTGGACACTGGCATATTCACCTCCAGGCCAAGGTGCTGAAAGTGGCAGAAATGCATCTACACCTGGGATCTCCTGGGGCTTAGCAGAAATAGGGTGGTAGAGCCAGGAGATACCACAAGTGTCTCTGTGATGCTCGGAGCCACCCCAGAAGGCTACGAACCCTGCTCTCCCATGAGGATGCAGACCTGGATGACCCTGGTCTCCCAGGAGGGTGCAGACCTGGATGGCCCTGGTCTCCCCAGATGGTGACCTGGATGGCCCTCATCTCCCAGGAGGATGCTGACCTGAACGGTGCTGTTTATGTGGGACATGGAGCTTTCTCCTGCACTCCAGAGCCCTTCCTTCAGCTCTTCACGTACTTTGGCCAGGTGGGACTGTTCCAAGAGCCTGAGCTGACGATCCTTACTCATGAAAGCATGCATGGCCATGGCTGGCTGTGGAGGGTCAGGGGAGCCCCCTGAGGGAGGTAAAAGGCTTCAAGAAGCAGAGCCAGCACTCCAATCTTTACCTCCCTCCCTGGGGCCTGCCCAGCGGCTGGGAGCTGCAGGCCGGGAAACGTCCCCTGGCCACCCGGCAACCAGGCCCGCCTCCCTCCCCAGAAGCTGCCGCTCACCATCAAGACATGGGGAAGGGGGCGGAGGGAGGACGGGGACACTGGCAGCCCCCCCGAGTCCCTCCTGCCACCATGGGGCGAGCCGGCGGCAGCGCAGGCCCTGCAGGCCGCATCGCCATGGTGACCGCGGCCTCCTCCATTCATGGGGACACCCGCCAGCCACCCCCTTGGCCATCCCAAATCCCCCCAGCACCATCCCCTCCGCTCGGCCAGCGCATGGCGGCAGCGGGGTGGGCAGAGCATCCCCATGGAGCTCCTGCTGCCACATGGTGGCAGGTTGGTGCCATCCCCACCTGGCATGGGCACCTGGTGCTCAAAACCTGTTTTCTTTACGCCTGCGGAGTTAGAAAATGTCCCTGTGGAGTGGGGGCTGGCAGATGTATGGTGCTGCCTCCCTGTGGCTCCTAAAATACCCAAAATGGTGCCAAGGCCAGGCCCATCACTGCCCCGAGCAGGGAAGCGGCACGTTCAGACCCTGCTTTCCCACTAGGTGGCAAACGTTGCCTTTAAAACAACTTCCAAAGGAATTGTTTTCCTTCCTCTGGGAAATGAGGCTGAGAAAGCTTCCCTGGCAGCAGCAAAGAAGGGGACAGCCGCTCCAGACTTGGGAAAAAGCCCGGGAAAGGGTGGGTTGGTTGGAGCCGCCTGGCAGCCATCCCAGAGCCGCTCTCTGGACGAGGGGAAATCTGCCCCACACGGCGCCTTGGATTCACCCCGGGAGTCTGGAGCCATTCGGACAACAGTGGGGTTAGCGCCAGGTGACGTTTGCATGCGGTTTGCAAGCAGTCAGTCTGGGAGACTTTGGATGCGGGGAGAAAGTTGGGAAGTGTCAGAACTTTCCGCTGTGATTTCCGAAGGGAGCCGGGCTGGAGTGATTCACCGTGACAGCTCTGAAACAGGAGGCCTCGACTTTCCATTTTGCAAAGGTCTTTCTCAATCCAAACCTTGTCTGAGTGACACAAAGAAAGAGCAGTTCCAAAGGACTAAAAACCAAACAATTCAAGTTTGTGAGGCCAGCTTGTTTCTCCGAATTTCTTAAACAGTTTTAATTTCCTCACCGCTTGGTTTTGCCCCTGTCACAGGAGATCCGTCCTTCACCCTTAAGAGTCTGAGTGTCAAATACATATACAAGAGACACATCTTGTTAACCACGGGTAACATCTTGAACTCCAGGGCAGCCACAAAACTAAACAAATCCAGAGGCTTTGCTGGGAATTAAGTGCTCTGTGATCCAAAGCCAAATGTGTGCTCGTTCCTGCTTGCATGACTGCAGCCCCCCAGGTCGATGTGCAAGCAATTCTGCTGTATAAATGAAGGTGGAGGGAATGAGGGCCATGCAGGTGGATGTGAGCACTTGCCTGATACTTTTTGCCAGCCCAAGTGTATTTCCAAACTTGTGCATGTTTGTTTAAACTCCACCCTAGATTATCTCCTGGTTTCTGGTATTAACTTTGACAGAAGTTTTCTGGGAGTTTTCTGCTGGCTCTGGCACCGCTGCAATATCTTTGTGCAGCTATACATGATTCCTCACAGTTAATGAAAGAGTCATACATAGATAGCAAATGTTTAATGCAGACAAATCAAGTCAATTAAGCAATGCTGAGATCTGCTCTGAGCACTAATGGAGAGAAATGCATCATATCAATCTGCTGTGCCTGTCCCATGCAGGAGACTGCTGCTGTGGTAGGATACAACCCCAGCCCCTGTACAGGATCGACAACCTCCAGCACCATCCAAGAGCAAAAGACCTGAATGTAAATCTTACATTGTAAGATGTAAATCTAGGCATTCCCTGGGCCACCATGTAGGTTGATTCTCCTGCAGGGAAAGAAAAGTCCCAGAAGAGGATTTTGTGTCTTAAACAAAGACTGTCTTGTCGTACACATGGCTCCAGTGAAAGGCAGCCACTTCAGAGGGAGAGCAGTTCCATGCAGCAGAACGGAAAGAAGTAAATCTTCCCCACTTGAAGTGCTCCTTGGATCACTTGGACCCACTCCTTGGATCCATAAAGGGATTTTTGGCA
The DNA here is from genome assembly GCF_003342845.1 of Nothoprocta perdicaria. Taxonomy (NCBI): domain Eukaryota; kingdom Metazoa; phylum Chordata; class Aves; order Tinamiformes; family Tinamidae; genus Nothoprocta; species Nothoprocta perdicaria. Next base: position 8,117,363 of record NW_020454094.1, read on the forward strand.
GCTAGCAGCATGCCACCTGTTTTTATGGCAAGCTGGGGGTTCTAATGCTCTGCAGTGTTTGTAAGCATGCATCAAGAAATGCAAACAACTGATGAAAAGGGACAGTCTGCGTGGTGAAGGTGCCTCGGGGTGCACTCCCAGCACGGCTGTAAGAGGAACCATTCCTGGGAACCACCGAGCACATTAATGAACTAACAGCAGCAGCTGTATTTCCTCCACAAGTGCTAAGGAGGCCTGCTCCTGGCAGCATCAGCTCCATTTGTTGCCTCCAACGTTTCCTGCCTGGGAATGTTGTTTGATATCATTTGTTCTGGGATGATAAGGGCCCTTCAGGCTCCCTGGATGCTTCCTACAGGAAGGGATTATTGCCTCTTCCTCAGTGGGGATTGGGAAGTCCCCCTTGGGACTTTTTAAAGTCAAAGAGAAAATGTTAAAAAATGAAAGGAGGTGGATGACTGGGAAACAGAAACTGGGAACTTTAAGAAGCCAGAGTGCATGTGGCTCAGGGCAGCAAGCCTCAGCTAAACCCACTGACCCACTGCAGTGACCACTGTACTGCAAGTGCACAAAGTGAAAAGCCCTTCTGCCTCACTCAGGGGATTGCTGGGCTCCCTTCCAGTGCTTGTGTGGGCATGTCCTGGTGTTTGGGGACTTTGGGATCAGGGCAGAGGCAGTGACAACACGGACACCATGGCCTGTGGTGTGTCGCTGTGGCTAGAAGCTTCCCTATACCATTACCAATGTCACCATCTCTGAAGGCAGGAGAGCAAAAGCTTTTCAGCACACATTCAGCTGCAGTTTTCCAGGCGGTCTAATTTACAGATCCAGAATGGTTTAATCCATCAGGAAACACTTTCCTGCCTTGCATGCCTGCACAACCCATCAGAGACCACGCTGGTATGCCCCAGGCTATTGAATATTGCACTGCTCTACTAACCTGACCACATGTCCCTGGCTACTGACTCCACCCCATTCCTGACCTGAGGACACTGAGAGATAGGTAATTCCCTTTACCTAAGGACATCAAGTCGATGCTATGATGCATCTAATTTCAGCTTTCCAGTCTAATCCTATCCTGTAGGCTTAAGGTCCTGGCCTTTTAATCCTGGGTGGCTTTCACCAAGCAAAAGCACTTTCTGCCTCTATGTGGCATCTGTGATGAGTGACAAGCTGCATGAGCAGCAGGAACCCCCTCAGTCCTTTCGTGTTGCCTTCTCCCCAACTCCCAGGCTCCTGGAGGCTGGAGCCTGCTTTGCTTGTGGTGCTGACTGGTCCTAAGCTAACCAGCTATACTGCATGGTTATACTATATACATAGTTGTATACTGAGCATCATCCACATCCCTCCCCTGGTGCTGTCGGCCGAGAATGTCCTTTAGCAGAAGCAGACCATGATTCAGAGATGCCGGTGAAGCTGCACCAAGCTATTCTGGCCAAGGACCAGCATCCTTCTCATTGTGGATTCCCATGGTTTCTTGGCCATGCCTGTGCTGAGGGGCAGTGGTCACAGAGGCAGAGGGATCATGGGGATCTTCATCCCCTTTATGATGATCCAGATGCCTTCAGGAGGTGACAGATGGGTGGCATCAGCAGGCAGGGTTGCTGAGCAGGCTAGGGAAATAAGCTTTCTGTGCCCAGAGGTCAGGGATGATCCAGCTCCAGGCCAAAATAACTTTCCTTGCAGTCTCTGAGGGGATTAAATGCAGTAACTCGCCACAACATACTTGGTGCCCAGCTGAAAGCATCATGCAGAAACCAGACTATATAGAAAAATGCAGGGATGCTCCAGCTACATCTGTTCTAGGGAATCAGCTGTGCTTGGGACTGCTGTCTGGCCCGGGGGCCAACCGGCATGGGACAGCTGGCCTTTGTGTTATTCAAGTCTGTCACCCTTCCTAGCTGCATCCAGGCTGCCCGCTGGGAAAGGTGCTTGGCCTCTGGCAGTTGCTTGGCACAAGGCTAGTTGATTTGGACCAAAACCTGCCAGGATTGGCGCAGAGAATTTTTCATCCTCGGATAATGGTGTTCCAGCATGTGGGAATATTTGCTTCCTTTACTCCCATCCTCACAGCTTAATGTCTTGGAGACCTTAGACTACTGCTCACACCACAGCTAAAGATGATTGCTGGGCTACAGAGCCTGTAGGGATAAGCCCAACGCAGAAGAACAAATGTAAGGAAACCTAATATCGTTCATATGACATCACTGCTCAAATGTCGTCCTGCGCTGACCTACAGAAGGGTACATCAGCAAGGACCTAGGCCTTAAAATTAAGGAAGGACAAAGGAGATGATAACATTGTCTGTGGCTTGGTTCTGTGGTGGGAGAGTGGCCTCTACTTCCTGCATTTTTTCAGCTGTGTTTGTTTATTCCTGTTGCAAAAGCACTTGGGCTCTGCTCCAGGATCAAGTTCTGCAATCAATAACGTTTAGGTCTACCCTTTTTCTGCACAGTCCTTTAAATGCAGCAGTTTGAAAGCTGTTGCCTGAGGGTCCGAGGCAGAGCCACCAAACTCTGATGGATGATCTGTAGATCTGCTTCACTGATATAGTTCTTTCTGCTCTGTAGGACTTCCTGGAAGGCCATAAGAGATTTAAGGGCTGACAGAGGTTGGGAGACCCAAAAAAAAGAGTACCAATACTTGAAAGTTCTTGCTTTCATTTCCTCTTGTAGCCACAGGGAATGGGGCAACCATTTCAAAGGAAAGAAATCTCTGAAAGGACCTGCTGCCTTTGCTGGGCCAAAGGGAAATGAAAGCTCCCAGCACATGCTCCGGCACAGTGCCACCACTACTGTAATTCCCCAGTTTAATAATAATCCCCTCCCAAAGAAGAGCTGGTAAAGAGTGCGGAAAATAGAAAGAACAATTGCACCAAAGACGGCCGGGGATCATGGTGATGGCCAGCAGGTAGAACCCAAAGAGAGCATGGCAAGGAGGGTGCTGCCCAGCCAAGCTTCACTGCTGTTGCCACCAAGGAAACTTGGTCTCTTGGTGTCGTTCGGATCTGGGCTTTGTTGCCAGCTAGAGAACTTCCCTGAACGGACACCTGGGCACATGTGAGCATGGCCATGGCAGCTTCTCTTCCCCAAAGTCCAATGCCCCTAATGTCGTTTCAGCATCCTCCATGAGAGAGGAGACTTCAGCATTCCTGCAAAATGCTGACTTACTGGCTGACACTGACTTACCTGGCTGACACCATGTGAGAGGGGGGAGGACAAGGGCAGGGATGGTGGGATTGTAAATGTTCCTGTAAGGATATGAACCTGTCATATAATATTGTGACTTTAAACGAATACATGCAGAGCTGTGTAATCTGCAAGCCTGAGTACATTATATAAAGGCTGATAAAGCCTGGAGTTCTCCCTTGATCATTTAGTTATACCCTTTTGTCTTTTTTTTTTTTTTTTTTTTTTGAAGACTGTTACCAGACTGAGTTTGTGTATCTTGTACCCAATAAAGACATTAAGAGCCCTTTAATCTACTGCTGTGTAATCAGCAGATTATTTTGCCATAGAGGTAAACAGCACCGGGGTGAGACATTAGCTGTGCGTGGCTCAGAGCTCATTGAAAAACATCCTTGATTAGCTGCGAATTATTCACTGCCTGCACTCGCTATGGGCTGTGCATGGGCCTTATCCAACTGTAAACCAAGTGCCTTTCAGCATCCTCACACCGGTCACACACAGTCTGGTGGCAATTGGACAACCACGCTCCAGGACACCAGTGTGATGCCAGACCTCTATTCCTCAACATGGGATGTAGCATAATCTAGAGGGAGGCATCAAGCATCAGATGAAAGGGTCCATGCTGGACTGAACTGATAGAGGTTGGTGACGCAGCAGCATTTTTCCATGTGACAGTCAGCTCCTAATGTCATCCAGGTTGCTAATAAACTCCATGCCAGCCCTGCTACCTCAGCCTCCCCCAGCAGCAGGTATAAATCATTTCCATACTGTACAGAGGGGTCCATCACCATGAGCAAAGAGCAGTGCAGGGAGTACACATAAAGCCTGCACAAACTCATCCATCACGCCCTGAGCCCTGGTCCCCCTGGATGGATGAATGCTGTCAGGAACAGTCCTTCCCATGTTCTGACAGGCTCCAGGATAGACACATGTGCACGGCCAGGAACAGCTGATGGAGAACCTTGGACTCTGCCCACCCAAACAAAGGGAAGAAGAGGCCCAGCAGTGCCTTCCTTCTCTTTCCTGGTGGTGGACTGGCTTTTTTTTTTTATTTATTTTCTACTGGCTGAGGTGTTTTGGAGAAGCCAGATCATTCAACTCAGCACTGTTCTGGTAGTGCTGGGAACCAGGGGAGTTCTTGCTCTGCAAAACACCAGGTCAAGGAGCCAGCATTCTGCCTCGCAGACAAAGCCTGCGGCTCCGTCTGCAAGCACGCCTCTTCCTCAGGATGTGACAAGCACTCAGTAGGTGAAAATCCCCTAGGGACCAAGGACATGGCCACCCGGCAGCACTCTGCTAGCCTAGCATTGCTGGTACCCATTTCCCAAGCACAGACCCTCCTGCTCTCCTGGGACCCCCTATTATCATTGACCTCCTATAACATCTCTGCACCAACATGCAACAGGTCCCCCCTTCAGCCTGCATATGTTTGCTGCCCACACAAGAGCTACACCTGATCCTGCACAGCCTTGTGCTGTCCTGGTTCTAATTATACCTTAATGAAACCAAATCTTCCCACTTACCCACATAGCTGCTCTGCCCAAAGGGAACATCATGGGAGTGGGAGCAAGATTGCAGCGGAGATGCCATTTGGATTTGGCAGGACCAGAGGAGGTGAGGATTAATGACGGAGGTGGATAACTCGGCGGGCGATGGGATGCTGCAGCAGGGTGGTTTGAAAGGCAGTAATTAGGATCCTTGTATTTCTGAACTGGGAACTTGATGGGGCTGGATGTGGGACAATAATGAAAAATGTGGGAGCAGGTTAATGACATTCACTGATTCAGTGTCAGGTAGCCTACTGGAAGAAATGAGTGTAATAGATATAGGATGAAATGTAGCAGTAGAAAGGACGTAGGACAGCCTAAGGATGGCTCTTCTGGGTCAGGGCAGAAGTTGTCTACTAGCTACATAAGAAAAATCCCAAGAAAAAGACCAAAGCAGAATTAGTCCTCTCTGCTATCCCCTCCCAGGTTCCAGCAGCCACTAGTACAGGAACTTGCCTGGCTGGAGCTTGTGTTTAATGCACAGCAGTGTAGCCACCCTGAGGAGTTTGACTACTACTCCACAGGCCAGAAGCTCCTTAGACCTCCTCCCTGGGAGCTCTGCAGCATCTTGGCCATGTAGTTCAAGAGCCCAGTTAGGACTATGGCTGTGCTTGGCACCTCCTTTGTTTTCCCATCATTTTGACTATTTTCCTGAGGCCTCTCCCCTCTGTTTCCTGTAAAAAAGGATCCACAAGCAAGTTCATCCTCAGCAGGCACATGGCCAGCCTGCTTTATCAGACATCCAAGAGCCAGCCAGGGACTTTCCACTCTTTGCTGCTGTGCCCTGGGAGATTACCAGCCTGATACATCATTTGCTTTGGAGACTTCCCCAGCAATCCTGCCCTGTGCTGCCTTTGCCCTCCTGACAGCTCTATCTCCACTGACTCTTGACTTTGCTGTCTCTGGCTACTTGTTCCTGGTTTGGGTCTCCCTCTGCCTGGAAATCCACCTGCAGGTCTCACAGGAAGGATAGGAATTAAAACATTGCCTCTGGGCACTCCTACAGCTCTGTTTACCACGGGCATAATCTGAAACACGGGCAGTGCTGTGTGAATATGAGACAAAAATACATTTCCAATGATAGTGACTTGAACAGTGGAAGAGGTTGCCCAGAGAGGGTGTGAAATCTCCATCCTTGGAGATACTCAAAAGTCACCTGGACACAATCCTGGGCCATGTGTTCTAGGTAAAAAGGAGCTTGGAATAGATGATCTCCGGAGATCCCTTCCAACCTCAACATTCTGTGATTCTGTGTCCATATAGCCAAGAAAAAAAGCAAGAAAACATGGGTGTTTCTGCATTTGACTCTTTGTCCATGTTGTCCTTGATGGCCTGTATGATTGTGGCATGGAGCTGTGTACTCTCTTCAGACAAGACCTCGTACCCAGTTTAGCAGTTTTGGCTTTCAAAGGAAGCCCTTGGTAGCAGAGTAATGTCAAAACGTTGTCTCTAACATGTCCTCCATTCTCGCACACACTGTCTGGGACGGGAAAGCCCACCTCCTGAAGAGGAGAAGCAACACCAAGCAGACTGAGACTGTTCAGACTGAAAAGCATTGACCCAGGAAGGGGAATGATCAGTTCAATAGATCCTGAAGGCTTATGTGACTGCAATCAGTAATGCTCTGCAAGGGGAGAGATCCAGCCCTCAATGGAATTCCCTGTTGGATGGAGCTGTGAGTAGAAAGAGCAATGACCCTGCTGAAATCCAGCCAGAGCTTTTGTAGAAAAGCACCGTGGGGTCATATTTGCAAAGCTGGGGTTCATTCCCTGCATTAAAGAAGCAGCTCTTTGTGTTTTCCTGTGTGCAGAACGGGAAAGGCTGCTGCCTCAAAATGGATGATGCAAGCGAGACACAATCCCTAGGGACAGGCAGTAGCTTCTGCTCTGCATGGGCATGTCCCGACAGCCAGCCCAGCTTGTGATGAATGCCCTGGCATGCTCCGGTGCACCACAGCCCCCCAGCATTTTCTTTAGACAACTGTAACAAAAGGAAGACAAATGAGACCCAAAGAAACCCAACCCGCTGTTGGCCTCTTCTGTCTTCATTTACATGTCTCTTCTCCTCTCTCTCCATGTCTCTCTCTTTTGTTTAGGAGTGTGTCGGGCTTCTGGTTCCATTCCAGATATTTCCCCCTCCAGCTGTTCCCCATTCTGGAAAAGCGCTAAGCCTGGTCACTTCAAGACCATCAAAATCCTCTAGATTCAAACACCTTCACCAACCAAACATCACAGCCTCCATTTGAACCTACCCACATGGCCAAGATCTCCTGCTAGCGAATCGGCACCTCCTCTCACCATTGCCTCCCACTCAAAAATCCTCACCTCAAAATCTTATGAATGGAAATGAAACCATCAGGTAGGGAGGTCCCTCTCTGAGTCCTCTGGAGAGAAAGGACAGTAGGGCTCTGCCCTCCTCAGACCATTGAGTCCTGTCCATTGTCTGAGCAGGAAGCTGCACATCTGGAGCCTGGAAAACACTCAGCTTTTAGCAGCCATTTTTGGGTAAGGAGCTTGTGCTTAGGTCAATACCTTTTAAAGAAAGGAGCATTTTCCTTGGGAGGTGGGATGAAGGATGCAGTCAACACACTGAAGGAGTGTGAAGGAGTGAAGCTCTGGAGGCCGGTGCTGCAATACAGCTTCATGGTGCAGCCACAGAACAGTGTGGTGGGAGACGGGGTCCCAAAAGGCCCAAAAGGAGAGTAAAAGGTTATAACACAGTTGTTTCTCATCCTCTGTTAGCCCACCTATTCCAAAAAAAAAGATGCATTCATGTATGTTCAGCATCCAGGGGACACTGGCCCTAAGACAGTGCAGATCTCAAGCCCTCTCTAAGCTCCTTGTACCTTCTTAAGACTTTGCACCAGGGTTGGCTCAAAAGCCTGTGGGAGAGGTAAGGAAGAAATGTGATGTGTTTGGGGGTAAGAGCCCTCCTTGTCCACTGGATGGGTGAACAGTTTCATTAGGGGCAGAGCAAGCAGTGGAGCAAGGCGTGCACAGTGCCTCCCGCACAGAAACACACCTGGCATTGGGAATAATCATGCCAAAACATTCAGCTCCACTACGATTCCTCCAGCAGCTCTGTGGGGAACCCAGTCCTGCAAGGACAGGTGGTCTGGAATACATTTGGTGAGATGGGAACAGCATGTCCTGCCAGCCAGCTCTCCCACTTCAAACCAGCCTTTATTTCTGAACGAGGCGCCACAGCTACTTTCAAAAGGCGTTTCATACTAAGCTCCTTGGCTTCACATCTCCCCTGAAGAGCGCTTTTCTCTCTTTCAGTTGCCTTTTTTTTTATTCCCCAGACTCAAGTCTCAAACTGTGTGGTGAAACAGATCCATGACTGCCAAAATCCTTGCCACCAGCACACTAGCGCATGGCCCAGATGGTCCCAAGTGACAGGAAGGATGTCTTTTTTCTCTGCTGAAGACTTTCACTCCACTATTGGCATCTGCACAGCCTGCTTCACTTCAGAGGGATTTCAAGGACATGACGCAAGATCAGCTTCCTTCAGTCAGATCTTCCAACTTTTTGCCTCCTCCTAGGACAGTTTTGTGCCACAGGCGCTAGGTCAGTTCCTGAATTTGCACTGGGGAAGAAGGGCTTCTTGTGGCCATGGGTGCCTCATGTCGCATTCAAAAGATGAGTGGGGAATTCAGAGTGCCACTCTTACCTTCTACCTCCTCCTTCTAGAAGTATCCTCAGGATCACATTCCCAATGACTTCATGAAGCCCTCAGAAATAACAAGCCAGGAAATCATATAAGCCAGAGAAAGCCGAACTYTGTCACTGGAAATCCAATAGACTAGAATAGGTCAGTGCTACTTAAATCTTTCCAGCAGATATTGGTCTAACATTAAAAGTTTCCAGCAATGAACACAGCCATTCCTCATCTGCCTCTTCTGGATAAATGGAATTTCCCCTTACTGTCTGACCCCAAGGTCTCTAATGATTTTATATGGTACCAAAAGTAATCTCAGAGAATAGTTCCTTCACTTCCCCTTTGCAGGAGCTCTCTATGCATTTGGAAACCATCTTATCTCTTCCTAGAAACTTCTTGCCTCTGTGGTAAGCCCAAGGTCCTTCAGTCTGTGCTTAGAGGCCAGGACATCCAAACTTCTCATCAACCCTGCTATGCTCCTTTGTAATGCTCCTAAACGAGCTCACATTTTTTCAAAACTCAAATATCTCATCTTCTCCTCTTCTCCATGACCACGTCTCCAACAAAGAGTGGATTTTCAAACTTCTGCAAACAGATTCTCTCATGAGTAATTCCCAGGATCCTCAATGAATGTGATTCAGAGAGAAATTAAAATGTGGTCCTTGCAGAAGCGAAGGGGGCAGAGCCTGGCTGCACTGACAACAAGCTCTAGGACTTGTATTCCATCTTCCACATCCCAATATCTGCAACACTGTCCCCTTTTCTCTACTGTCCACTTTTCACCACTGCAACTGCTTCCAAACTGAACTGCAGACCTGAGCACTGCTTGGATGAGGCTGACTCACCAATGGCTCTTTACAGCCATCATTTGCTTCAGTCTGCGCTAGCATAGTTTTAAACTCTAATCCCATAGCACACAAGAGCGCTAGAAGATGCTCATTTTTGGCCATAGGCCACTTGTATTTGATTTCTTATCAGCAGGGCCAGTTAGTTGTCTAACCTCAAAGAGACCAGGGTGGAAAGAGCTTCTCGCCAGTCACCCCCCATCATCCTTTAAAAAATCTATGGTTCCTAGTGTCTCTGTTGAAATATGGGGCAATGCAACCCAAATAGGGTAGTTCATTCCTATTTCAAAAGAGAAAAGGCAATGAAATCCAGCAACCCTGCAGCCTCCAACACTGGGAATTCTCTGGACGTAGCTGGCATTGGCCGGGCAGGGAGAGGCAGATGCTGGAGAATTGTGCAACAGCTGGGAAATCAAACCAAGCGCTGTGAGAAGATGAATCTGTAGGTGTAGTGTATCTGGGACACTTCTGCTTTTGTTCTTTGCATTATAGTGGCTGTCATCCATCACTGTAAACACTGACCAGTGTCCTTCCAAAAGCCTCATCAAATAAAGAAAAGATGGTGGTGGAAAAACACAAGTTACAGGGTATTTCAGGGAAAACGCTTGGGTCGTCTTGCCAAAGACCATTTGAGAGCTCAGCAGATTCCCAATAGCAAATACTCCCTCTCTGGAGCATTGTATCTCCAGAGACAGTGGAAACTGATGGATGGCTTGATAGATTAAACAAGATTAATGAATGTGCATGTAGACAAAGTTGCTGACAGTGTGGGGACAGTCAGTGCACAGTTGAGCAGAAGAGGGATTTTCCCTGCCAAAACGTCTGCAAGGAGGAAATCTTGCTTTCTGTGGGAAAGCAGAGAAGAGGGTATTTAGTGGAGGAAGCAGACTGAAGGCTGCAGGGAGTGAGTCTGCTGTGCCAAGCATCTGCACTGGCATCTGGACTGCACCTTTAGCTACTATCTGTAGGGAGACAACACAGTGGCCTGGGGTCTAAAATCCCCCCAGACAGCCACTGAATGTTCACTACGCAGGAAAAGTCTGGAGTAAAGGGGGACAGGGACAAACCAACATCACTAGAATCACCAGAAGACCCATCCATGGACCCTGTGGCACAGATAAGACTATGCAGAAAGGTTCTTTCAACATGAACAAAAACCATCCCACCCTCACTCTTGAGAGGCAGGGAGAGGTCCGGAGCATTCATGGCTTGATCCAAGACAGGGACACAGGAGTACAGCCAACAGACCCAACCAGCACTGGTTGAGGAACACTTAGCCAACCCAGGCTGGAGGCAGAGCAAACTGAGCCCATGCCTTTTTCACTTTCAGGCCAGACTATCTTGCCTTGGGCAAAGAGCAAACTCAGAGAGAGCTACTGAGGTGCAGAATATTTTATTCGAATACCCAGTGGCCAGGAAAAACAAAACAAGCAAACAAAGCTTGTCAGAAGCTCTCAAACACCCCCACTGATTTATAGCTCAGCATGCAAATGCCAGACAGGCTTACCTAGGGCCCAGCTCAGCTAAGCCTAAGTCAGGAGGGAAAGGTGGGGAATGCCACAGCAAATGGCATTGAGCCTCTCATCGCTGCCTACCAGTTTATGGGGAGGCATGGCTAATAGGGAAGGTACTTTCCAAAGAGATTCCTGGCAGCAGGACAAGCCTCCTGTTTGTTTGTATTCCTGGTTTTCTCTTTAGTCTCCAGGTTTTACTGCTACTGTGCACAGCAAGAAGATGGGTGCATTTGAGAACACGGAGTGTGGCCAAGCTCGGTTCACCGCTCCCTTTCCAAAGGGCAATCTGAGCCCTGGGATCTGGGCCAGCCCCAGGTAAGGGCGTGCTAGGCTTGTGGCTGAGCCTACACTGCCATGAGCTGCAGTACCTGCTTCCTGTAAGTGAGCAGAACTGAGCCCTGCGTGGGTACAAGAGTCCTCATCTCAAGCAACTTCTGGGCTCAGCTTGACCCCAGAGAGCTGAGCCACACTTCGAGTTGGGTCAGGAGAAACAGCCTGCTTCCCTGCTCCAGTTCTGGCATCATCAACCAAGCAGCCAGGCCACCGCAGAGCTGGGGAGTCTCCCGGGCACCCCTCGGTGTGTGGGAGAAGAGGGACATCCTGTCCTTTCCCTTGCCAGAGCACCTGGCAAGGCTTTGCTGCCATCCCTGCCCTCCGGTGAATGTTCCTGCTCTGCTTTACATTCCATAACACCTGTAGAGCAGCTTGCAGCAATTACCCCACACCCTACATGCGTGGGGATGGGCCAGAATTAAGTGGAATCCACCTCCCTGATTCTTTTGAATTATTTCTTTTTTTGAAGGAGTCTGACCAAGCATCCAGGCGCTGAAGGGCAAAGTGAAACCAAAAAAAGCTGATGGAGAAACGAAACTAAAAGCTCCGGTGTGGGACTGGTTCTGCACAGACCCAGGAAGGGAGCGGGAAGCCCCAAGCCCAGTGCTTCCAGGCTGGTGAAGGGGGCAGAGCCACCACTATCTGTAGGTGATAGGAGACACAGGATGGGGCTGGGCAGATGGGGAGCAGCTCGTGCAGAGCTTTGGGATCCTCAGCTCCAGCTGGCCCTGCGGTTTTCCCTCTCTCCCAGGGCACAGTTGCCCTGTCCTATGGGCTCCCAGGCACAGTCATCTGCCCACAAAACACCTAGATTTGTTGGTGCCCTCTGCTCCCTTGTGCCAATGTGGAGCTGTCAGGACACAGCTACCATCCCTGTGGCTGCAGCCCTGTGTTCTCTGCCCCAAGGAAACACTGGAAGATATTCCGCTTTATTTTCCTTTTTCTTTTTTTTCATATTTGCTGATGGTGGGAGCTCCATGGGCTCTGTTCCGCTCTGCAAGTGGGTATCTGCAGGAATATCTCATAATCATCAAAACCCTGTGAGACCCTTTGAGAGTTCCTGAGACTTGTCCTTCCGCAAGCAAGGCTGGCTGGAAAGGAAGGTCTCTCACAGATGTGGGAGGTCCAAGCATCTCCCATGCCCATCTGAAAGAGGGCAGAGCCTGAGAGTTTGCTGTGTCTCAAGATGGGGTAAAAAAAAAAATGTCTGTGACATTCATAGCAACATAAGATCAAAAGTAGGCAAGGCAGAAACCTCAAAACCCTTGGACAGTCCAAGCAGGGATGAAGCAGAAGGTCCATCAATACAGAGTTAAAAACAGTTTATGTCATCGTGCCATAGGATGTGGATGGTGGATGCACTTTGCTCCTAAAACCCCTTCCAGTGCCACCCTTCTCCATGCTCTGTCTCCTGCAAACACTTTCCACCCAGTTCCCATGCTAACAACCCACATAATGGGTTGGATTGGCTTTCTCTTAGTTCTGCAAGGGAGGTGAAGTTTAAAAATAATAAAAAAAAATTAGGTCCAAAATGATGGGAGAGAGAGAAAGAAATGGGAAATCTTGGAGGATTTCTACTCAAACTTGCTTTTGGCTGGGGCCTAAGGTTTTTGACCCAGCAGTGATTTGCTGCTTTCTTTAAGGAAGGCGGCTGCTTCTCTCTAAAGAGATCATTGACATTTTTAATAAAAAAAAACCCTCACTCTGCAGTTTACTTAGGACTGAACCATGTTTTTTTGACAGATTTCCGAGAAAAAACTCTAGAGCGGGGACAGCTGCTGCAGAGCTGGAGAAGGAGCACCCAGACTTGCCACATCCCTACTTCAGCCCTGGCCGAGCTGGACCGGCAGGCTCTGCTCTGCAGAACAGCATCTCCTCCTGTCCTTGACACAGCTGCTCCATCAGTCGTGGGCTGGGGTAGCCTGATGGCAGAGCTAAGGCCTGGGTCACTGCACGTGTAGAAGACAACGACCCGGCAGGGATTTGCAGTGTGCAGATGCATTGCTGAGATGGGCATGTTCACCGGCCCGAAGGAGCTGGGATCCAAGGGATTTTCAGCTGTACTCTTACAGGAAATGGGGCCAAGAAGCCCTGCAAAGCCTGATGGAAACAGGAGAACTTGTGTCCAATATCAAGGTGGTTGGTGCAAGCCCATTCTTCCTCAGCTTCATGAGGACTTGGGCCAGGTCCCAGAGCACTAAGCTCTTTGCCAGGGCAGTCTTCAGCCAAGGATGAACCTTATCTGCCTCAGACTGGCTGCCACTGTCCCCTCCTGCAGCCTCTGCCCTGCTCTGGGATGCCAGGCCCCAGCTGTGACAGCTCATTCCGGGCTGACATCCATCCTGAGCATCATCCCTCTCCCCTGGCACGGTCCCACGCTGGGTCACCGAGCGAGCGGCAGGAAAGCTCCTGCCAAAGCAAGCGCCAGTTACTCTCTTTTCCCACTCACGATGTTTGTCTTGGCCTCTCTTCCCATACCAGCCATGCTCTTGTTTCTCCTCCTCCTCAGGATTGGGTTTCTAGAGCTGTCACTAAAACTAATGAGCTGGGACAGAGATGATGTGAAGGCTCTGGGAAAGGAAGAGACAGACGATCCCAAGACATTACGTGTGCTTACATAGCAGGGAGGAGGGGACAGCTGGGACCAAGCTGGGACCTTTGCCACCAAACCAAAGGAGACATTGGCCCAGGGGAGAGAAAGGGCCTCCCCTGGGCTGGAGAGCCCAAAGTCTGCTCCACCATGGGCATCATCCCTGGAACATGTGGGCTCCTTTGCCTGGGGATGTGGGACTTGAATACAAAGCAGGCCAGCCACCAGTTCACTTTCATTATTATTTATTATTTTATTAACAAAATCACAGCAAAATAAGAAAGAGTGAGAGGAAGCAGGTTACACTCAGAATTATTGCCACACGCAGCTCTAGCAGCAAACACTTGGATGTGGTGGGGACACTGCTCACGCGTCACTGCTGGCCAGGCAGGAGCTCAGGGCTTTGGGAAGTGAAGCATCGATAACTGCCCTGTTTCCAAGCCGCTGCCCCCAGGAGTCAGCCCCAAGTTCTCACCATCACGCTGATGCCCTGCACTCATTTCCCTCAGGCCAAGTGCTGCAGTGGGGCCAGGATCCCACTGCAGACACCCACTGGTGTCTACCCTGCCAGCTTCTCCTGGGCCACAGAAGAGCTCAGGCCAAGGATGCAGATGGAAACAAGGCGGAACAAACAGGCCTGTGTTGGAGGCCACGGCTGCTGTTCCAAAAGGAAGACTGAGATCCCTCAAACTCATCTTGCAGAATAATCTGCCAACCAATTTCCACCCAGTTCCTGGACATGATTGAGGTGAAGCACCGAGACCTGGGGCTCCCGTAGCCCCTGTGCCACCAGTCCTGCTCTGCTCATGGGGATGCTCCTTGCTGGGGGCTCCGAGCTCAGCCCAGCACCTCCGGCTCAGCCTGACGCAGGTCTCAATCACACTGGGACAGAGCGGGGAAGGGAGGTCGGGCAGGGCTCTGCGCAGCCCCGCGCGCAGGCACGAGTCCTGAGGAGGGTCGGCCCTGCACCCTGTGCCTGCGAGGGGAAGCGGGCCGACTTCACAAGCTTCAGATTCACAGGCAGAAGCTGGCCCTGGAGTAGGGACCAGCCGTGGGCTTCTTTGGAGCCTATTTTCCTTGAGATTTGGCCTGGGGAAGGCAAGAAGGCAGCAGCAGGTGAACACGATGCCTTGGGGGCAGGAGTCCCTTCCCCAGGGTCTGGGTGGTCACTGGGAATTTCCTTCCCCACCCAAGTCACGGTGGCAAAGCAGAGGGGACAGCAGTGTGGATCTGGTTAGAACAGCACTGCAGCAGTCACAGCAATGCCACATCTCTGGAGCAGGGACCTGGCAGAGCCTGTCTGCCACCAGGGTCATAGACATGCCTGGAGGACTTGCAGAGCACACACTAAGCATATTGTCCTTGATAAGATGTACAGCCCAGGGAGGGCCTGGAGGCAGTCATCTCTCCCAGACAGACAGTTACAACAGTGCCAGGGACAGTTTTATTTGGGATAGAATTGGGATTGCAGAGGTCACAGACTGGTCCCACTTTGAGGGAGGAGGGCTGGAGACTAAGACAAATCCTATGGTGATATCCAGCCTATCCATGGTATCCTGCAGCATTCCCCTTGCGCTAATCATCACCCAGCCAGACTGGGAAAATCTCACTTGGTGGCAGGTTAAACCTACCCACGGGTGGTCCCAAGGCGCAACCACGGAGCTGAGCCGGGGCAGGCCAAAGACTGGCTCTTACCTTCCTGGGGGAGCTGGCGTCCAGCCTCTCTCGGAGGCGAATCACCCATGGGGCTTCCAGCGGGGCACAGAGGCGCTTGCCCTTCATGGTGATGAACCTGCGAGGTCCACGGAGAAGGAAGAGAAGTTCAGCGGGATGCTGCACCCTCCCTGCACCCTGCTTGGCCTCCATCCCTGGTGGGTCCCCCCGGGACAGGGCCGGCCTGGGTGTCTTACACTGTGGCAGGGATGATGCAGCCGTCCTGCACCAGCTGCAGCCGGTAATCCTGCACGATCCGCCATGGGATGTGGTTCTCGCTCGTCCGTAGGCAGCAGTCCACAACGTTGTTCGCGACGGACACTGTGGGAGGAATGTTACACATGGGCTGAGGTCGCAGCTTCAGCACCCCCAGCTGCTCCTGCCAGGCTGAGCTCCCCTCGTCCTGATCTCCAGGGCCTTGTGGAGTGAGTCCGCAGTGCGCAATCAGGAGCAGTAAATCAGGCTGCAGTATGAAAAGCGGGAGTGATTCCAGGCTGGGGAATATTGCTGCTGTCTGAGTCGGTGGTCTCGGAGTCTGGGTGAACCGTGGGTTGCCCCACACGGAACAGAGCAGGATGGCACCCGTGCAAGCTCAGCGCGGAGCTCAGCATTCCCACGGCAAGCCCTGCCCCTGCACTCAGCCCTGATCGCAAATGCAGCTCCAGCTTTATTGGACCCACTCCCTTGCGCTGGGAGCCCTTTGCCTCCTTCCAACAGAAAGCCAAGCAAGGAACAGGAGGCTGGAGGAAGGCAGCCCTCGGGCACACACGGCTGCTTGTTTCCTCCCCAGAGCCAGCGCCTGCCAGCGCGATGCCCCGGGATGCCTATAGCCCCCTGCAGCCTTGCAGGCCTGGGAGAGATCTGTTCATCCTGCATTACCTAAGGGGCAGCTTCATTTCCAGTGCCATGGAGCAGCACATTTTCCCTGGTGTGCTGGACCTGCAGCAGGCCCGTTCCAGCAGAGAAATATGGGACCTGGGAGAACCCAGCCTGGTCTGCACAGCCTGGGCTGGGGCACTGGGAGGCAGGATTGCTCCACAGCCCTGCAAGATCATTCCTGGACTTTGGGCAGAACAGAGTCCCTCCGAGTTAGGAAACAAGCAGATGACTGGGAAGGGCTGTGACAGTCCCAGCAATGGGTCCCTCTCAATATCGACTGGAAACCCAAAAGGAGACAAGAAGCTGATTCCTCTCCCTTCAGCAAGCAAAGCACCCCACAGCATTCCCTCTTACCATCCAGGACACATCCCAGCAGGAAGAGACTGAGGAAGAGCAGAGGTGGGCACCGCATTTTGCTGCTGGCTCGAGGCAGAGGTTGCGCGGGGAGCGGGCAGCGTCCTCCGGGCAGGAGAGGTGAGCGCTCTGTCCCGCTTCCCTGCGCTCTGACACTGGTGCTCCCCTGCCTATTTATCCTTCCAGCCCGTGGCTTTCACTTTCTTTTGGAGAAGAGGGTGGGAAGTTGCAACAAGCCTTGCCAGAGGCTAAATTTCAATCTTCAAACAGTTCCCGGAGGTCCCACTGCCTTCCCTGCAGCCAGCTGCTCTCTGGCCTGGGCACAATCCCCCTCCTGCCTTCCCCGCTGCTGGCAGCCTGGGCATGGGGTCTGTGACCAGGGTTGTCCTGGTGTCCTTGAGAAATCACCCCAGGATAGACCCACTGGGAGTGGGTCTCATCCTGCATGTTTCCCAGTCTTCCCTCCAAGAAATCCCTGAAGGATTCCCAAATGGCTCAGCCCTCATCAGCCTTTCCAAGGCCAGGTGTGCAACTTGCCTCAGCCCCTCTCACCTCTGCTGGGACACCCTGCCATGCTACACCTTGAGGTTCGGCCAGCACGCTCCGCTTACACGCTGCAGACTCACATGCTCAAAGGCAGACATTTGCTTCCCAAACGTCCCAAGCTTCCCAAGTGTCCTGTCAAACAGTGCAACAGCCAAAGGCACCTGCAGGCTTTTCTGGAAGCAGTTTTCTAGAGCAGAAATGCCCATGGAGGCTGTCACTGCAGAGCATCTCCCTGGCTGTGCAGGCACTGCAGGAGGTGAAGACCTGCTCTTCTGCTGCACACTGTCACTGCAAACCTGCACTCAGGGATTGTTTTTCTTGGAGAAGATGGATAATTCCAGGGCCAGTGCCTCCTGTGTCCAGGTCCCTTACCCAGCCTCTTTCATCCTCATAGGTGGCATATGGGGTGCTGGGAGCAGAGGGTTTGTGCAGCGGAGAAGGTGAAGGGTGTCTCCTTACTGTCAGTAATTCCCTGGTGTGGGTTTGGAGCCAGGATCTACTTGAAGGGGTTGGGAGACAGGATGAGAAGCAGCAGCACAAGTTACATCGGGGAAATTCCCATTAGCTACCAGTAAAAAATGTTCCCAGCAAAGGTGGCCAAACACCAGAGCAAGATCTTCATAGCTCCAACTTCTCCTTTGCTTCAGCCTTGGCCTTTCATCGCTCCTTGATGGGGAGTGCTGCAGAATCCCTCCACGGGTACAAGCATCCAGCTGGTGACAAGGCAAGGGATTAGGACTGGAGGGGATCCTGGCTCCCTGGGCCCTTCTTGGATGTGCAGGACCCACAGAGAGCGAGTTCTGCCCCTTCACCGGTCTGCAATAAGAAGCAAGAGGAGACTCCAGCTGTGCCATCAGCCAAGGTGCCCCTTGCCAGCACCAGCACAGGCTGTCTCCGAGGGACAGAGGCACCAAAGTCCCGTGTCCAGCTGCTCCCCATGTCCCAACAGGCTGTCCCCATGGCAAACAAGTTAGGAAGGAGCCGGCGGGCAGTACAAACAGTAAAAACAGGATGTACTAGATTAACTTTGCCAGCACCTGCCTCGCTCTGTCACTCATAGACCCTCTTATCAGAGGGAAATCTTGACTGACAGAGGGAATTCAGGCAGCGGGGGATTAGTGTCAGTCATGGCCCCCAGCCTCCTTGGGGGATGCAGCTTGGCTCTGGGACCTTGGTTTTCCATTGGTGTGCCCAGGGCTGTGCCGAGGACACCCCGTGGCAGGGAGGGCGACAGCTCCTGGCTGAGGATCACCAGGAACAAGCTCTGTTGTTCCAGAACCTGTTCTTCCCAAAGAAAGGCTCTGCCAGAGCAGTGCCACACGGGCACTCGTGATGCCCCTTCCACCTTCGGAGGGTTTTGCTGCTGATGGAGCATTCCCGAAGGCTGCAGCTTTGCCAGGGATTCTGTTGGTCCCCTTGTGTGAACCTTGTACAGACGCAACTGGGGTCCAGGTCCCCCCATGGCGAGTGGCTCCGATCCAACTGCTTCTGGATCAGGGTAACCACACGTGTCCGGAGCTGGGGATACATCCCGCTATGTGTTAACTCCTTGACTGCCTCCAGCCTCCAGCACCTGCGGTGGCCGCTGGCACATGCCTGGGGAGGAGGCTCAGCCTCCTGCACGAGCCAAGTGGGTGAAAGCGCAGCCGGCACAGGCCCCGCGGGGAGGACAGGGGCTTTCCACAGGCGTTCGGAGAGGGGGATGCAGTGGGTTTCCCCCCTCTGCTGGGCTCAGTAGGGTTTCTAAGAAGTGAGTGCTCATCTCTGATGTCCCTCTCTGCGGTATGCACGGAGGTGTCCTCATCCCACTCCACGGCTGAGTCAGGAGCTGCGGGGAAGCAGTGCGGTGTGTGCACGGGACGGGAGAGAGGGAGCTGACAGGGAAAAGGGGATATGTGGGGATCCAGGCTCTCGAGAAACATGGGAATGGGCAGAGGATCTGGCATTACTTGGGAAGAGAGGAGAGCGCTGTGTGCGCTGGAGCCTTGTCCCCAAGGAGCAGCGCTGCAGGCAGGAGCATCCATGAGCATCCAGCCTCAATAACACGTCTGCTAATGCAAATGGAAACAGCGAGGGAGGTGGGATCCCCGCGGGAAACGCAGCTCATGGAAATGCAGATGGACTGTGAGAGCAACTCCATCCCCAGGCTCTCCTTGAGGAGGACCAGCCACTCTGCTTGAGTCCCCCCAGCGCCTTCCTGGAGCCCTGGAGCTTGCAGGGGTCTTGCAGTGGTCTCCTCTCCCTGTCTGAGCAATGGAACTGGGAAGAGCAAAGGGGGAATTCCAGTGAATTCCAGCACAGCCAGTCCCTGGGGCAGGATCTCGCCTGGCTGTGTTTGCCTCATTGGGCAATACTGGGACATCACAGCTGCTTTGATTTCCTCTGCCTCCACTACAGCATCATTGCATGAAAGAGCCTCCCGCACAGTCCCCGGTGCCACCTGGAGCCACAGACAGCCGTGGGTCGTAGGGCCATGCTGCTTGGATGGGTTTCCTCTAGCCAAAGGGAATCTGGCTGCTCTGGTTTGATTTAGTTGGGGTTTTTAGAGAAGGAAAATGAGCCAGCTGTGCCTTTGCCCAGAGGAAGCAAACGTGGTCCCGAAGTCACGTTAAGAGGGATGCTAAAAGCCCCAATTCCTGCTCCACGAGCACCTCTCCGTTCATGACTATTGTTACCTTTAGCGTCATTAATCCTGAGATTCCGGGATGCAACAGACATCAGAGACAGGGACTTTGAGCTGTGTCCCACTCCACCTGCCCAGGGCAGATCCATCTTCCTGGATCTCTGCAAGGCACAGATCCCTCACCACAAAGTGGGGTTTTTTTTGTAGCACCGTGCAGATTCTTGTGGTGGCCCATGGGGAATCTGAGGACGTGCGTAACTGGGCAGTGGTGATGGGAGTGAGTCTCATTTCTATCAGGGCTCCATCCTTGTCAAGGACCCTCATCCCTAGCATGTGTCTCTTCTCCCTTTCCCTCCTCCGTTGCTGCAGTAAAGCTGGGTGCTATGGACACAAGCTCTGGGCATGGTTGCTCCCTGTGCCCTGCAGGGCATTCAGGAATGGCTGGCCAGACTTTCCTGGGCTTCCTGCAGATCTCCTTGGAGAGCATCTCAGCACTGGTGAGGCTGCACCTCGAATATTGTGGTCAGTTTTGGGCCCCTGGCTACAAGAAAGCCCTAAAGATGCTGGAGCGTGTCCAGAGAAGGGGAATGAAGCTGGTGCAGGGGCTGGAGCACTGAGCTGTTGAGAGCAGCTGAGGGAGCTGGGGTTGCTTGGTGTGGAGAACAGGAGGCCCAGGGGAGACCTTATTGCTCTCCCCAACGACCTGGAAGGAGGCTGTAGTGAGGTGAGGGTTGATCTCTTCTGCAGGGTGGCTACATATAGGAGAAGAAGGAATGGCCTCAAGTTGCGCCAAGGTGGATTCAGGTTAGATATTAGGAAAAATTTCTACACGGAAGGAGTGGTGAAGCGTTGGAACAGGCTGCCCAGGGAAGTAGTGGAGTCCCTGACAGTGTTCAAGAAACGTGTACATGAGGCACTTAGGGACGTGGTGATGGGTTTACAGCTGCACTCGATGATCTCAAAGATCTTTCCCAACAATAATGATTGGATGATGCTCTGTAACCTGGATGTGGGCACCTGCTTCTCATTGTGGGATGTCCAGGAACGGAGCGGGGAGCTGCACAGCTGTTCCCCTGCCGGACACAGCCCGGGTGCCGCACATGTCCCGCAGCAGCAGCGAGCAGTGGGCGCTGCAAACGCGCCCGTGCCCCTGGCAGGAGCCGTGTCCCAGCCCCTCCGTGGCTGCTGCCCGCCCAGGACCGCGGCTGCAGCGTC
Source organism: Nothoprocta perdicaria (assembly GCF_003342845.1). NCBI lineage: Eukaryota > Metazoa > Chordata > Aves > Tinamiformes > Tinamidae > Nothoprocta > Nothoprocta perdicaria. Next base: position 8,138,367 of record NW_020454094.1, read on the forward strand.
TCCAGGTGCGCCCACCTGGAGCACAGCCAGCGCTTCAGCACAGGACACGCCTGGAGCATCGTCTGCGCTGGTTATCTCCCGAGCTGATCTCCTGGCCCCAGCTCAAGATTATGTTTCTTATGGCTGCAGGCTGCAGTTCATCTCGCATGGCTGTCTTACGCCTGTCACCTCACCCTTTCCTCCAGGGTGGCCAAGCCCTCCTAGCTTTTCCCTCTGCTTGACACAATTGCAATTTTTCTCTTCCCGCCAGGAAAATGGTTTGTACAGCCCTGCACACTCACTGCTGTGCATGGACTGCATCAGAGCTGCCCTGGCTTTGCACGTGGGGCAATGCCCCCCATCCCTGCAGCCACTCTGCCCTGCCCAGGGTACAGCCACGTCCATCCTCCTCCGCTGCTTCTCTGCTTTAGTAGAGCACCTTCTTTGTCCTCTTTGCTCACATCAAACCCGTGCGTCCACACAGAGAGCTGGGCAGCACCCACACCTGGAACTCCTTCCTGCAAAGTGCCCTGTCCCCTCTGCCTTCCACTCTGCATTTGCAGCCACAACTCGGTGCCTCCTCACCAAGTCTGACCCTAGAGGGCTTGCTTTTCCTGCAGGAGGTTTCCAGCACTAGTAAAGGACATGAGGTTTGGCCAGGACTCCCAGGAATGTTCCTGGGACATCTTGGCTCCAGGGAACTGTCCTCAGCCCATTGCCTCTCCCTGCAGATCTCCTCAGGGCGATGCGTGCGCCAAGCACCGCTGGTCGCCAGCCTCTGCAGTAAGGGAGCCCCACTAAATATAGTATTTATATATTTATATATATCTATAAATATATTGATACTGTGAAATATAAATATATTTCACAATATATTCACATATATTGGCAATATAAATATTGTGAAAGTGATGTTCGTAAATAAAGCTGTGTGCAAATGCCCCTGTGTGGGGCAGGTGTGCATTGGTGTCTGCGCCTCGATTTGTGCTCCTGGCAGGTATTTGTGTCCACTTATATGACAGGCATTGAAGCAGAAAGCCTGCTTTTAGGATGAAGTGCCTACAGGGCACGTCCACGGCCACATTTAACCCACCATAGCCCCAGGCCTGTTCAGCACTTACATCTGCAGCAGCAGAGAAGCCAGGCTGTGGTTCACATGCTGGCTCGCTCCTGCCATCTGTCTCCTCTCTGCTCTTTGCAGCTGCAGATGGATTTGGTTAGGCCCCATTTGTAGGGGTTTTCTGCAGTCATTTCGCAATCCCGATACACCAAGACAAGACCAAGAGCTCGTCCGACACAAGCGAGAGTCAGCCTTGCAGCGCCTGCACGCGGCTCGCCGTCAGCAGACGCCGGGGCGAGCTGCTTCCAGCCCTCCCACGACAGCCCTGGCTGGCTCCCAGTGCGCGGAGAGCAATTCCCAGGCTCCCAGCACAGCCCAGGGCAGAGCACAACCTCGTTAATAATGGCTTTAATGCTGCTTTCCCGAAGGAAATGCCCTGCATCCGAGCCGCGCTTAGTCAGGGAGACTCAGCATCAGGGGGAGAGACTTGGCCATGTGCAAAAGATGCTGCAAAAGAAGACACCGAGGGGCTCCTGTCCCTGGGCCACGCAGTGCAGGCACATCACGACAGCAAGAAACAGTGAGATTGGTTAAGAATATGTTTTATTGCTTTACACCTTGTCTCAAAACCGGCCCGGTGGGCTGACGGGTGCTCCCATGTGGAGCAGAGCGCAGCGCAGAGCAAGCTCAGCGCCTGTCCTTTCCTTGGGCCGGTATCTCAGACTTCACAGTTTCTTGATACAGCCTTTAAAGAACACCTACATGCCCAGCAATCAAGCCAGATAAATGCGTCTGATAGGAACAGCCAGCTAGAAGCTTTCTCCAGCCCTTGCTGATATTGTTAAGCCCTGCAAATCCCATTATTGCAGCTACACAACTTAATAGACCTTAATTGACCAAAGTCCAGCGCTGAAGTCTCTGCAAGCAAATAGCACTGCAGCTGCATTAGGACCTTTCAGAAGGTTCCTTCTCCCCATACAGGAGGGCATTCTGCAAATGCAGGTAGGACCCCACCAGTTCTGTCCACACTCCATGTGGACTCGTTCCAAGGTGTCCCTAGGTTAGTGACTTCTCACTTTGCTAAAGATTTGGGTTAGGGTCTCTCTCAAAACAACCGAGTTGTGCTTGCAATGAATTTTGCAGGGCACTCTGTTTCTCCATCCACACTGCTTCACGCACACAGTTTCCACATACAGCCTTTCTGGATTAGGGAGGAAAGTATAAAAATATCTTTTCTGCGTTCTTGAAAGCAAGCCTTAAGAACAAAAATCTGTCAAAGAAAAAGCAAGGAGGGGTAAACTTCCATGCAGACAAACATACGTGTTCATTTAATTACAATTCCATACTAAAAAGTAAAAAAAAGCATTTAATAAATGAAAAGGGCGTGCAGAGCAACCCTGACTATCTTTCTCCAAACCTCATTCAACCTTAAAGCTGAAGGAAAACCCCAGAGCAGCCCATAAAAACAGCGGCACCATCACCCCGCTGTCCCCGAGCTCTTGTCCTCTCCACCGCTGCCCGGAGGGGACGTGGAGCCGGCCAGTGTCCCACAGCCTGGCAAGCGGGAGAGGAGCAAAGAGGGCAGAGGGCGAGGAGATGCACGGTTTACTCGGTAGAAAAACAGGAGCAATCTTGTAGGAAAGCTAGCCTATGGTATAGAAAGTACTCGGTAAAAAATAACGAGGAGGCAAAAGGAGAGCCCTTTGGGAAGACTGCATGCAAGCACAGTCTTTGAATATAAATATGAATGTACAAATCCCGTCCCCCCCCCAGCAGTCCAAGGAAAAGCTGCCATGGTGTCGGGTGCCTTCCCAGCACGGGGCTCAGCTCCGGGGCCCCGCGGCCGGCGGTGTCCCCGGGCCGGCTCTCGCGCCCCGCGGGGAGCGATGCTCTCGGGTGTCCATGTCCAAGTGGTGGTCGGAGGGGAAGGTGTCCGTCCTAGAGCGGGGCAGGATGGGGACACTGCAGAGGGAGCCGTGTCCCGCTGGCCCCCATGCTCCAGATGATGCTCTGGGCCCATTCCCAGCTGGACCAGGTGCCTCCTTCCCTCCCATGAGGACCACGGGGCCCGTGGCAACATCCTCCCTCCCCTGCTCACCCCACTCACCTCTGTGGGGCCGACCTAGGGGCGCTGCGCCTTCTTCTGCGGGGATTTTCTCCGAGGCGTCACGGGCTGCGCCTTCTTCTTGTCCAGCTTCTGCATCACCTTCTGGACGGAGGAGCTGTCCGGGGAGGCGCAGAGCTTCTTGCCCTTCCTCGTGGTGAACCTGACCAGAGAGGAGGAGAGATTTGAAGTGCGGCCGCTCCGGAGGCTGCAGGTCAGGAGCACGGAGTGGCTCCAAAGGGGATCCCGGCCAGCCAGGGTACTCACACGACAGCGCGCAGCAGGCAGCCCGACTCGGGTCCCTGCACGCTGTAGGACTTCACCAGGCCCAGCGGGATCTTCCCCTGGCTCGTCTTCAGGCAGCAGTCAGAGGCTTGGCTGCTGATGCCTGGGAGGCAAGATGGGATGTTAGAGCTGACCTGGACTCTCCTGGACCACAGCATGGCCAGGCCAGGGTGAGGGAACCGCAGCAGGGCTTGAGGGAAGTCTCTGTTAGGAGTGACCCCCTTGGGGGTGGGGATGAGCATGCATGGGCTCAGGGCTCTGGCATTTGGGAAAAGCAAGTGGTGCCATCGGCCACAGAGTGGCCGGGGAGATGCTGGGATGATGGTAGCCCTTGGTCTCTGTTGCGGGACGGACACAGCCCCAGGGAGATGTGACATCAATTTTATACCTGCTCTGCTGGCAGGGAAACTGAGGCAGAGATGGGCTGCTTGCAAAGGGGCTCAAAATGATTCTTCTATCCCCACTGCTCTGCTCCGGGTGCCTCTGCCACCCACTGCCACCACTGCCCTACCAGCCACAACTGCTGCTTCTCCCCAGGCTGATTGAGGCAGGAGAGCCCTCAGGGGAAGGGCTGATCCGGTGCCCCCGCCAGCTGTCCGTGCACACGCATCCCTGTCCATGGACACGCTGCGAGCGCGAGGCGCCGGCTGCAGCCGCGTGCACGGCCCCGCGCACCCCGTGCACGTGAGAGCAGCGCAAACAGGACCAGCGAGCGCAGCCAGGCAGCCGTGCACACACATGCACACGCACGTGCACACGCATGCACACGCACGTGCACACGCATGCACACACACATGCACACGCACCTCTGCGCCACAGGCAGTACATGCACAGCGCGCACCGCGGCCGTGCAGCCGGCCACACGCGAAGGGACGCGCCGCAATCGCGGCACGTGCGCCGCAGACACCCGCATGCACAAACCCACTGCAAAGCCCCTGCCATCCACTCCCCCAAGCTCAGCACCCCCCCAGGCTTGCACTCGGAGGGTCTGCACCTCCTCACCTCGAGCCGGGAGGACGAGGAGGGCAGCGGCCAGCAGGAGCAGCGGCAGGAGCAGGCGCAGAGCCATGGTGAGCAGCCGCGGGCCGGTGAGGTGCTGAGCTCTGCACGGCGCCGGAGCACAATGCGCGCTGCTGCCTCGTGCCGCGGACACTCCTATTTATCCCTGGATGCGTTGCTTTCATTTTCGGCCACCGTGGCACAGAGCCCGACGGTCGGACAGGGGGCTGGGCGGCGCAGGGGAAGGAGCGGGGAGGATTCCTGTAAGCAGCGAGCCCCCCTTTGCAGATGTGTCCTGTCTTGTTCCCAGCTGCCCGCCACCGTGCCAGGCGGGGGGCACGCGGGAGACGCGGCCCCCGTCCCGTCTGCAGCTTGTGGGCTCGCATTTCCTACCCACTCCCACAACCTGCTGCTACCTGCTCCCGTCGGGCTGAGTGTCGCTGCTCGCTCGCTTGCTCCCCAGGTGCACAAACTGGCAGGCGGCCAAACCTTTTGTGAAAACAAGAAGCCGACGTGCTCTGCTTGCCCCCAGAAATGCTGCTCGGCAGCTCCCTGGCCATTCCCCAGCCAGGCTGCCCAGTCCCCATGGGCGAGAAGCGGCTGAGGGTGACCCCAGTGCCAGTCCTCCAACCCATCCATGTCCTCCTGTGTCAGGGCTGGGCGCACACGCAGGGGCTGAGCAGGGACCCGGCTGCAACTAGGGCTGCGGAGAGGGAATAGTCCCCCCCAGCTCTGCAAGTGCTAAAATAAAGCAAGTGCAACTATCACTGCAGTGATGCTAAACTGATAGGAGCTGTGGATGCGGATGCAGGCACCTGGACCAGCTGCAGAAACGGACTGGCAGACACCTCCTAAATTTCAATGCGGACAAATGACAAAGTCCCATGCTGGGGATGGATTGACACCATGCGACAGGACAGGCAGGGGCCAGAAGGCCAGCAAGCAGCTGTGCAGCAATGCAGGGTGCATCTGGGCTCCAGGGGAGCAGAACAGGAGCCTACAGTGTGTCCTTGTGGCCAGGGAGGACAATGCAGCAGGCAGAATGGCTGCACAAGGCCATCCTTGGAGATGGTCAACCCTTGATGGGTCAAGCCCTGAGCAACCCGGTGTAATTCTGGTCCATCTCCGAGCAGTGAGCGGGCCAGAGACCTCCTCAGTTTCTCAGAATCACTGGATCTGAGGGGCTAGTACAGGTTGGAAGGGACCAAGGATGAAGTTCTAACAACCTCTCTGGACAACCTGTTCCAACCTTTAAAATGTTCTGGTGTTGGTTCTGTTTTCCACAATATTTAATTGCATTGGCATTGACTAATTCCTCATGCCATTGCCTTTTGTTCTCTTGTCAGGCACCTCCACAGTGAGGAAGCCCATCTTTCCTCCAACCCCATCAGGTCACTGCCATTCCTTCATTGTCCCTTCTCCAGGCTGCCCAGCCCCACTGATGCCCGGGGACTACTGGACATGCTGGCCCGTGCCATGGGGTGGCAGGGGAGTGTTTGGTTGTCCCCTCAGCAAGAGGAGAGCTCCTGGGCATGGGAGACCCCGTCATGGTGAAGGGGAGCTGCAGGCTGCACTGTCCGAAGGCCACCGCGGCGTGGACACAACAGCAATACTGGGGAGCTGCTGGTGCAACACCGGAACGTTCTACCAGCTCCTGATAAGGACCCTCATAAACAGTTCACAAGGGCAATGAGTAACCCAGGGGGAGAACAAAGATCCACTTGTTTTAATAAGCAGAGAAGCGACAGGATGCCCGGGCTCTCACCCACCTTGGTAGGGAGGAGGTCGTGCTGGAGCCACAGGGGGATAACCATTAACAGCCCCACATCCCACCCTCCCAGGGAACTGATCCGCTTTGCTGGCTTCCTCGGTGCACCCAGCACAAGCTGCTGCAGCACGGACTGCTCCTCTGCGCACCTGGAAAACGGGGTCGGGATGCTGCCCAGCAGACACAAGGAATCCAGGAGGCAGCACCAGCCGAGGCACTGGGCTTGCTGGCCTGGTGGGCAGAAGGAGAAGCCAGCAGAGATGTCCTATCTGCCACAGGGCCAAGGGTCAGTCCAGCCTGGTTCTGGAGGAGGCTGGGAGTGCTCCAGGAAACCTTGCCATGCCAGCATGGAGCCCAGCAGCCCTCCTTGCCATGCCCTAGCCCTGGCCGTGGCAGCAGGAGCATGGAAAGTCCCTGGCTTTCTGCATGTTTTCAAGACACCAAAGCTGCATCCTCTGGGTGGAGGCCAGCCCCAAACATGGCCCAAGCTGCTGAGGAGGGTTAGAGCACGTGTCGCCTTTGCAGGCATCCATCCCTGGCACTTGTCTAGCGTGCAATTTGTGTTCCAGTGAAAAAGGCTGGCTGAGTAGACTCAGCCCAGGCTGTCCATGGCCTGGCAGGGGCTGCAAGAAGACACATAGGGATGGGGTGGGAGTTGGGGAGCAAATGGGTCCAATCTCAGCTCAAACAGCAGGGCAAGTGGTTTGGAGAGGGACCGGGAGGGCGCTTAATCCAGGAAAGAAGCAAGGAGCTTGGGGCAATCCCTTCTTGCAGGTCACAAGGCAGACCTGACTTCTGGGATGCAGAGGAGCTGCTAGGGCAAGAGAGGAGCAAGCAAGTCTAGTTAGGGGTTCCTAATGGCAGCAGTTGCCAGCAGTTCTGCTCTCGAGAGGCACAATTCCTTGCACACATCTGGCTCAACCCATTGCATCAACCCGTTTCTCACCAGCGTGAGCTCCTGCACAGACCAGCCTTTGCCCAGAGCCTGGGGATGCAGAGCGGAGATCAGCACAGTCCTGGGGCACAGGAAGGGATGCAGCCAGTCAGGGCACCCCGCTGCTGTGTCCACAGGGAACCTCTGGCCCCAGAGCCTGTGCCAGACAACCATGCACAATTCCCTGCACCAAAGGAGCTGCCTACAATGCTGCCACCACCTACTCCTGTGCGCTGGCAGCCTGGCTCCTGCCCTTAGCGCATCCTTGTGTTGGAGGGGCCTCCAGGTTGCAGGAAGAGGGAAGGTGTCATAGACAGGCACGATGGTGTCCCCACACACCCTGTGTGCAAAATCACGGGCACTACAGCAACGGTCACCAAACCAGCCTTGCTCCTGAGACTTTCCTAGGCAGCAAAGCCAGCATAGGAACCAGTATGGACCCACTCAAGCCTCCATCCCAAATCCTTCCAGCTCCACACCCCACACCAGAGCTGGGAGTTTGCCCTGGAATTACCTTCCAGACTCTCAGTGTCCCACTTTGCTGGCACCCCCTTTCTTAATGCCAGTAGACCCTTCTCTCCTGAACTGTCAGCCCTCTGTTAACCCAGCTTTGGGCTCCGCTTCAGGCCTGTGAAAGCCCCCAGATCTGATGTGCATCTGCCCTGCGCTAACCAGACCATGGGGTCTGCTCCTTGGGAAGCTCAGGACAAGGGATCCAGGCCTGCTTTGAAGCAGAAGCTCCTCATGTGCATGCACAGGGTTGAGGGCATCCAGAGGAGACCACTGCGGGAGCTGGGAATTTCCAAATCCTTCTGGATGCGGCATCCAAGTTAAAGTCACTGCTAACAGGAACAGGGTCGCTCGGCTCCATTCAACTCATCGACCAGCAGGCTCCTTCCTCCAGACTTTCCCAGGAGCCGGCATAAGAGGTACTTTGCACAGCCCAGCGTGGAAAGCCCCCGTGGCTGGGAAGGGGAGCGGGCTGCCTGCCAGGCACACGGTATAGAAATGTCCTATGGCACAGTGGCCCTCAGGAACTCGGAAAGAATTGCTGGAAGCCAGCGGTGCACGAGCCGTCAGCCTCTCCGCTGGCTGCCTCTCCATCCCCGGCAATGAGCAGAGCTGATGGGAAGAGTGGGCTGAGCACAACATGCTGGGAAGAGCCAGGAGGCCGGCTGCCCGGGAGTCCCCTCCTCGCACACGGGATCCGGAGCGCTTGGAGACACAACCTTCGGCAGGGAGAAGTTTCCCTCCCGCCCCATCCCAGGCTCTCTGACCTGGGAGGAAAAAGCAGTTTTTGTGCATGGAGTGAGTGCAAGGAGTTAACCCTTCCACTACTAGCACTCACACAGAGTGACACTCGCACATTTGGGGGCAGGACAGCCTCTGCACTGATAAATGTGCAAATGATGCGATAATGATAAATGTGGGAAATGGGAGTGAGCGGGATGAGGGGGAGCCCAGTGCGTGCTGCACCATGTGAAGATGCCATCTTCTGAGAGCATCTTCTCCGTGGGACGGGACACTGCCTCTCTCCTGGTCTCATCTCCCAGGCAGCAGGGAGAGCCCTCGGCCCTGCGCTCCTGGCACGTGCCGAGCTCTGCTCCTCGGAGCCTGGATGCAGTTTCTGCAGCAGATAGGAGCTGGCACACGCGGTGAGCTCATCAAGGGGAGGGAAATGGAGACACACAAACTGAGGACGGTCAAAGGGAAATGAAGCAAAACATGAGGAAGGCTCTGGAGTGTTTGCAGAAGACATTAGAGCAAAATATAAACAAGAAACTGGATGTGTTTCAGATAAGGCTGGAAAACGCTAGAGAGGAGCCGTGCTCCAAGCAAATGTGCTCCCAGCTGCCCCAAGCAGGGAAGTAAAGGCAAAACCAAGCGCCAGGTGGAGAGGGAAAGCCAAGAGGAAGGAGATGATGCCCCACGTGGTGTAGGAGCTGCTGAGTGCAGGCAGTGGGTGCAGACCTGACGTACCAGCTGCTAGCGATGGAGCAGGGAGCATTGCTTGGCATTCCGGGGAGCAGCACGGCCGGGAGAGCACCCGAAGAGCAACTCGCCAAGCCCTTCTCAAAGGCTTGGAAAGGAAACAGCTGCTCGGAAGCCCATCTTGAACGAGTCTCACAGTGCCCGGATATAATTAAATGATCGGAAGAGGTAATAAAGTTGATATCTCGGCGTGGCTAGTCATTAACGGTAACTCACAGCAGCAGGGTTCAGTGATGGAGCAGCTGAAACCTGGCAGTAGGTGACTGTAGGTGACAGGGACCACAGCTGGAGAAACCAGAGGTGAACCCAAGGGCCTTTCCACCTTCTGGGCAGATGCCGAAGTGATGCAGACAGCATGTCCTACTCTGCCAGGGAGATGCACACAAAGCACAACAGCCTCATGCAGGCACAGAAAGCAGGGATTAACCAGAGTCTTGGGACATCAGGACTCCAGAGCTGTCTGTCAGGTTGATCACCAAGGGGAGTGACACCAAGAGCATGGGGAAAGCAATGTTTGGGGCTGGGTCTCTGCTTGAGATGTCTGGGGCAGCCAGCACCCAAGTGCTCTGGTTCCAGGGGTGGTTGCAGGTAGTGTCCGGGGCCTGGGAGCAGTGCGAGCAGGTGGGAATTCCCGTTGGAGATGGAGTCTTGCAAGAGAGCTATTTAGAGCAAGGGAGCTTCAGGGGAAGAGGCAGCTGAGAAAATGAGTATGTCTCATGAAGAACACACACACTTCACACGGAGATATTGTACCAGAAACCTATTTGACAGCATGTGCCCTGCAGGGCATTAATCCAATGTCTATGCAGTTCCTTGATCGCCTACCCCCACATAGCTCTGCTGTCCGTCAAAGTGTCCACTCTCACCACGTTCAGCAGCCAAAATAATCTGTATTGATTATGACATGGCTGGCACAAACACTGCAAAATCACTAACAGGGGAAGGGAGGCCATATACCCTGTGCACATGTGCATCAGCAGATCACTGCAGGCACCATCCAGTCCTGGAGTCAGCCCTTCAGAAGGGATGTCAAAAAATGGATTAGGATTTGAAAAGAGAGAGAAGAATCAGGGGGAATTTATAAGGAGACTGAAAAGGAGCATTATCTGAAATATTCAAGCCAGAAATTCACTTTATGAAAGAACTGGAGAAGTTTTAATAATGTCTTTAATGGGATCAGGGGTTGGTGTGCCACCTTCACATGCACCAAACACTTCATCTCTCACCAGATCTGCCCCACAACAAGCCACATCAAACACATTTACTGAGTCAGAGCTACAGGGCTAGAAATAACAAACCAGAGAGCTTTAAGCAAGTCCCCATCCCTGTGGCCAGCCACAGTCAGTAGTTCATTCCCCGTGGTTAGTCTAATTCTGAGCTCTCCCTTGTCTACAGAATGCAGTTTCCTCGAGGAACACACCACAGGACAAAAAACATTAGACTGACAACAGCAGGACTGTCATCCCCTGCCTTTCCCTTGGGATTGCTTTTCTTGGCCATGACTTGCTTGGAAAGGAATTCGGCCATCACAACTGCTTGGAAACGACTCAACCTCAGTGTCCAAGTCCACATTCCCTCAGTTTAGACTTTGCGCCCTCGGGTACATGAATCTGAAGGAGCGCAACAAGGAAATCCTGCAATAGGCAGGAAGGATCCCCAGCCTTCCCAGGAGTGCTGCTGGATCTCTGGAAGGTGATGGAACATTTCTGAAATTCCCAGCACACTTGAGGCTATGAGCAAATGTCTCAGCTGGGGACTCAGCTACTGGGAAGACCATCAGGTTAGAGCTGAGGATGGAGCAGTTGAGAGCACCTAGACATGAGAGTCACTCCCAAAACCACAGGTTTCTTCTCACTCTACAGGGCTGAACTGCTCCGGAAAAACAGTCCTGGCAGAAAAGCAGTGATGAAGCTGGTATCCCTTTCAAGAAGAGCCCAATCTCCTCTTGGCCACCACTGCAGACACTGGACTTTTCCTCTCCATCAAATGCAGGAATCAAGGCACTCAAATAAGGAGAGGAGGCCTGAGGAGAAGTGAATTTCCACCTCGTGCATCTGAGGACCTTTGCTGGCTAGGACCAGTGAGACCAGGTGCAATATGATGGTGCAGTGAGTGAGACAAGTACCTCTGTAAGATGGTAGAACTTGATCTCCACGGGATTTCCATGAGGAAAACAGCTGCTATGTTCTTTCTGGAGACGTTAGCCTCCATGAGGGTTTCCCAAGGAGTTCTTGTCTCTCCAAACCTCCTCAAAGACATGTCTTCACGGCAGCCTCCCTTCCTGACCTGGGGAGATGAACAAACCTTGGTCCATCTGGCATTTCCCATGTCCCCGAGCTGCTGTGTGGATGGGCTCATGTCCCCCATCTCTGCACATCCTCGTGCTTTGCCTCCGGCGCCTTGGCCGGCATATGGTTCTGGGTGGTCTTGCGGTTTCTGGACCATCAACTCTCTGCTGATGTTCCCTTGTTGTAAACAGCCGTCTCGCCTTATCCCCATCTCCAAAGGGAATTTCCACACGCTTGCACTGATCCCAGCACAGCCAGATGAACCAAAGAGCTTGGATGCTGGCTGGCCGGCTGGGGCATCTCAAGCAGAGCCCCAGCATCAAACACTGCTTTTTCCCTGCTCCGGTGGGTGTCTTTTCCCTCCGCCTCCCCTTGGTGACCCCTTTCATGGCCAGCTCTGGAGTCCTGATTCCTCACAGGTCAGTTCAATTGAGACAAGAGGTCCCTTCCCATTTGCAGAAGCTAACAGAGACACCAAGGACTCATTGTAGCACACGAGCTCCAGCAAGAGGGGCTTCCCTGTGCACACAAGGCACATTGACTTGGTTCTCCGTGCCAGCGAGTGGCTCTGCATCCACCCAGCAAGCCCTGTGCTATGTGTACGTTGTGCAGGTCTGGTGTCCCCTTGTGCTCCCAAACCTGCTTCTCAGAACTGGCCCCGTCCAGACCCAACTTCAGCAGCAGAGCAGATCCTGCGTGATGCAGAGCTCTGGAGAAGCTCATGGTTTCCAAGGCTGCACCCTATGTCCCCCACAGCGACTGACTGCGATTACAGTCAGAAAGGGGAATTTGCACCCCCAGGAAGACCACAAGGGCCACGGCCCCAATTCCCAGCTGCACAGGGCTCCGCTCCAGTCCTTTCTGAAGGTCCCTATGAGAATTGCCAGTATTGCAAAACCATGGCCTCGCTGGAGGGAGAGGGGAAGCCGTTCAGACTGGCAGAGGACTGTAATGAAAGTAGTTTTAGGACTGAAAGCTGTGGAGATACTCCTGCCCTTTCGGTATTTGGCCCCTGGAAGGGGATGGACAACGGGTCGGCAAGACACGGAGCCCGGCTTCCCCAGCAAGTTGCAGGGGGCTCCAGAAGCAGTTAAATGTTCCGAACATTTCCAGCCCGCTGCTCCAGCAGGAAGTCTGGGGTCGGCACAGGTCGTGCACCAGCCCATTAAATTCTGGCATCCGAGAGGCTCAGCAAGGGTCCATGCGATTTCACAAGCGGACGCGAGCAGCGTAGCTCCCACTCGCTGTCCAGGTCCCTGGTGCCCCAGCTGGAAGCCAAAGGGATGAGGGCTGTTTGCTCCCTGCCACGTGCTTTGCAGGACAGCATACGGCTGTGGCCCGTCATCCGGGCCGGAATCTGCTGTGCTGAGGGCATGGGGCAACCCAAGGAAAGGTCCCTCACGCTAAGCCTGAGAAACCCGTCTCGTGTCCTTGCAGCAGGGCACAGTGTCCATTCGTGATCTGGCAGCTAAAGCTTGGTGGTCAGAGGGGGAAGCTCGGTGTTGGAGATGTAATCTGGTGGAGGAGATGGTGGGAGCAGAGTTTGAAGTGCGTCTTGCAGCTTTGCAGCAGGCACGGGCACAGGGCTTGGGGACCCTGCTGCTGGAAGTGCTGCTGGGGACCGGCCTCAGAGGGGCTTCCGACCCCACACAGCAGCCCCGCTTTTCATTCTCTGACTCCTGCACCAAGGAAAGAGACACCACATCCTTTCTTGACAAGGCAGGATTTCCCTGAACCACCATCTCTATTTCCCCTTCCAAAGAGCAAGACCCCCCCAGTCCCAAGCTCTCCCAGCCACAAAGGCCCCATTGCAGAGGTCGCGTGTCCCCATCCGTGTGTCCCACCTTGTGCTGCTGCAGAAGTAGCACGTGAAGATCGGTTTAGGCAGGTCTGGGTGAGGGTTCAGAGCCTAAATGCAGAAGCCGTGTGCTCTGTTTACAGCCAAAAGCACACATAGAACATGCCTTTCACCACTCCTTCCAGTAGAGCCGCCGGGCTGGACGGCAGACCCTGCGTATCCAAAGCAGCTCTCGATTCCCATGGAAGTGACCTCGGCTGTGGGATGCTCATGGGATGCTCCCACCGCCTTACCCTGCACAGCACTCATCCCATCTCCTCCCTGCATCTAGTTCCTGCCGGGAGGTCCATGTCCCATCCTCACCACACGGCGCGAGGCAGCTTAACAAAGCTCCCTGGAACCTGTTGAAGTTTGTAATCACTCATTCATCACAGGGATTTAAAAGATTAAGCCTATCTCCAGGCTGCCGAGCCCCATTTCAGCGCTCGTCCGAGAAATCACACAGCCGCTTTGGCTACAGCCCTGCAAAGATAAAGATTATGCTCCAACGTCCAAGCAGATCGTGGAGGTCAAGCTGCTCTTCCCACTTGACGCTATCTGCCTTGGGAACCCCTCCATTACACACAAATTTTAGGAAAAAAAGCCCTGTCATCCTTAAAAACTTTCAATTGCCAGAGACTTCCTCGAACTCGGGGATACACCAGGGGCTCGACGCCCCCTCAGACACGCGCCCCATCTTTCTGGTTGCCCTTGTATCCCTGTCAAACATTGGCATAACGTTTTCTTCTAAATCCCCTGGAAATCCCCGCTGTCCCGAGACTTGGCCGCTGCCTGTGTTCGGCACGCTTTGCTGGAATAGGCGTTTTATATATGCTAAAGGGAATGACGCAGGACGCTAGAAGAGCACTTCTCGGATAGACGCAGCCTGTCTAAGTTTGTCCTCCCAAATCTCCCCGCAACGACCACCCCGAAACAACACACGGCATCCTCCCCCTCTCTGCGGCGCGGAGGCTTCGGCCACGCGTGTGGCCGCTCACTGCCCTTCACAGAGGCTTCCTGGCCATGTTCTTCGGTGGGCTGCTGCTCCCAAGACCATCACGGTTGCCACGATGCCCTTCGCAGGGCAACACGAGATGCACAGACCATGCAGTTCACAGAATCACAGAGTGGTTGAGGTTGGAAGGGACCTCTAGAGATCATCTAGTGCAACCTTCCTGCTCCAGCAGGGACACCCAGAGCATGTAAAGTTCCCAAGTTCCCAAATCTTCACCAACCTACAGACCCAACCATGAACTAGTGAGAGCGCCGTGCACGGGCTAGGAAGGGCAGAGCTGATCTTGCAGTCACTTATGCTCTGCTGCACCAAGATGGTGCATGGACAAGGGTTGTCCCTATGGCATGGTGGAGCTGGAAACATCTCTGAGGTCCAGGATGAGGCTGAGCCCTGGACATTGCCTGTTCTCACAGGAGTGGTTTTCACTGTACGGGGCAAGTGTGGGCAATGCAACAGTCCAATCTCAAAACCAGTCAGTGTAAGGGCACATGCAGCATCCACGGTCTCCTGCACCCTCCCCACACAGGCAACCTCTCCCGTCCAGCCCTGGCTACCACACTGTGCTGGCCAAGGCCACCAGCGCACTCAGCGCTGCAGCTCGGGCCCACTGCCCTCTCCTGTCCTACGGATATCCCGTGAAAATGGCCTTCTTTCCAGTTCACTGCCATTTCTGGGAAGCTCTGGATCTCACATCTGTTTGTCCCACTTCCAGTCTCCCCAGCTGCCCAGCTGTTCCCTTCCATTTGGGCTAATCAGGGAGATTAAGGCACAGACCCAGGCTGGGAGGTTTGCAAACAGCTCCAGCCTTCCGCTGCAAACAGCTTTTACGGCCGACATTAAGGCAGAAGAGCTCCTGGGCTAATAAAACATATGGTATCCTCGCAGGGAATTCCCGGGAAGGGCTCCGCGTTAACCCAGCGCAGTCAGGTGCCAGCCCGCTCAGTGCTACCTCCAGCTGCTAGCTTAGGGGGTATTGCAAACCTTGGGATCTGCAGAAGCTGGTCCTTGAAAAGGAAGGCTGAGGAAGGCAGCAAGGCTAGAAACAGGGTGCCCCTGTCCCCCAGTGCCTCCCAGTGCTGCTGTGTCCCCACGCTGTCCCTTGCAGCATCCTGGCAGCAGGCAGGAGCTGCTAGCCGGGGCTGCACAATATTAGGTTGACTCCACATTTTGTAGCGTCCCAACACCCGCAGCCAGGAGATTCCAGGCCAAGACGACAGACAAGCCGCGCTGCATCAGTCCAGATGTGCGCTGAGGTTGCAGCAGCCACCCACCAAGCGAGCCGTGGTCCCTTCCCAAGTAAACAGGTCACCCGCTCCTAACAAGCCTGAGGGATCACGTTAAGCCCCCCGACCATCTGCAGTCCCCACGTTTGCCACTGTGCAAGAGCAGGCAGCCTGCAGCTGTCCTTGCTCTGGGAACGAAGCGGGTGCGAGAAGGCGATCATCTGGCCAACACACTGACTGCAAGATGTGATGCTGAGGTGACAATTAGGACCCTTTCCAGCAGCTCAGCTCTGATTCCCAAAGGATAGGTGCTGGATTCCCAAGGTGCTCTGATTCCCAAAGGAGTGTGAGTTGGAGAGTAAGAAAAACCCCTCACTCCTGTGGGTGAGGCTTGTGGCTCCAGTGAGTGTTTTCCCCCAGCGTGGCCAAGGAGGCCATGTGGCTTCTCTGCACCCTTGTTTTGAGGTGAGGATGACATTTCCTTGGGCAGTTTGTTTGCAGGAGCATCATGGTGTGCCAGAACTCTCTATACGATGTCTGCATGTTGTGGGGACACAGAGCGGCTCCTGACAGGACAGATGAGCCAGCGTCAGGTCAGGAGCACAGCAAGCAGCACATTCCCTAGGCAAGGCGCAGATCCAGCCGAGCATCCAGGTGCATCAAACGATTCATCCCTTTCCATCTCTCCATGTGACCAGGTGCCTTGTTCTCCCCAGGACCAGCATAACACCAGCTGGGGAGATTTACATCCCCAGTAAACCAGTGCAGACCTGAGCCTTGCTTGCATTTGCATGCCAGTGAGCAGTTCTGCGAGCAGGCAACGGGCCATGCTCACACTGCAGCAAAGCAGAACCTCAGGCTAAGTGCACCCTTCCCATAGTTGCATCCAGGTGCCTTTAGTGTGTGTCATTAGCACCAGATGTGCCACCCGCTGTGACAGCCCATTGCTCCTTTGCAGCCTGAAACTGGTGCAAAACCGTCCTGGTGCAGAAAACAGGGTCCTATGGGTGCTGTTGCTTTACAGCAGCATCCGAGTCTATCCCAAATTTCCCATCTAATGATGCAGCCTGCAAAGGACTGGGTTTTGGCAATGCACAAGGTGAGAAGGACCTGCAGCAGCCAGGGAGCAGGGATTTGAATAATCTGAGGAGCAGGGAGACTAGAAGGTGTCCCATCCACGGCATCTTGGCTAGAGAAGATCCCAGCCCCTCCTCAGCATGGTGGGGCATTCCCAGGGCAAGGCGTTCCAGGCAGGAAAGCATTAAGTTCTTGCCGATAATACAAACAGCATAATTTGGACCTAAACCCTAAAATCCCTTAAATCAGAACCATTGCTCAGCCTCACAGAGTGGGGATTTCAAGAGAAATAAACAGTTTAATTAATTTCACTCAGAAGCAGAGGCAGGGGCAGAAACAGGAAAAGGTCCTTTTCAGTGACACTTTTGGGGGGCATGCTCCAAACAAGCATGTTCCTCAAAGGCATTTGGGAAAAAAGGCAGAGGATCTGGGGGTGTTTCCAGGCAGACAAGCCGACAGGAGGACCCCGGGAACCCGCAGCATGGACAGAGGCACTCTGTGAACCACGGTGAGAGAGGCAAGTTTCCTGCTCAGTGAGTAGGGTGACAGAATGCAGATAACTCACAGGGACATGACTGGATGGCGATGACCAAAGAAGCTTTCTGGATGACTAAGTGTCCATGGAGAAGGGCCAAGGCAGGATGCAAGGAGTGAGAAATAAAGGACATATACCCCATGTCTCTCCAGTAGTGCCTGTTAGATGGAGGGGACTCTGGTGGTAGTATGGCTCTTCCCATTTCATTCTCATGTCTCCATAGCTGCAGGCACAGGTTTCTGAGCATCTCAACCAGGGACTGCCTGTTGCTTCTGAAAAGTCTGCCCGGGTCTTATTCACATTGAGAGGTCTTATTTATGAGAGCAAAGGCCCTGGAGCAACTAGGTCCTGCCAGGGCGCTGCTGGGGCTGCAGCGAGGCTGCTGGAAGGTCCCCATGCACTGCTAGGCTGAGCTCATCCTCCCTGTCACACTCCAGAGCCAGGCCCACGAGCACCGCGCTGCACGCAGCTGCAAGGGGCAGTGAAAGCAGCCGCGGCGCCTGAGGGCAGGAAGGCTTGTGCGGGCCTGCTTTCCTTCCTTCCTTCCTTCCTTCCTTCCTTCCTTCCTTCCTTCCTTCCTTCCTTCCTTCCTTCCTTCCTTCCTTCCT
>NW_020454094.1:8156108-8161402 GCF_003342845.1 Nothoprocta perdicaria
CTTCCTTCCTTCCTTCCTTCCTTCCTTCCTTCCTTCCTTCCTTCCTTCCTTCCTTCCTTCCTTCCTTCCTTCCTTCCTTCCCCCCGCTGCCTGCCCCTTCCCTCGCAGCCCTCTGGCATCAGCTCCCAGCCGTCCCGCTGCTCCAAGGCCAAAGGGCTTACACATGCTGTCCAAACAGCTCCGTTAATTTCTCTCATCCCTCCTCTTGGATCTCCTTAGGAACTGGCAGAAGAGCGTGTTGGGAAGAGGCTGGATCCAGAGGGAAATGCTAGAAACTGGCTGTGTTCCTTATCTGAACTTGCCTGGCTTCTCAAGCTGCTCGGTCCCACTGCGCCAGCTCCAAGGACCTCATGCTCTGCCCAGGCCTTACCAAGACAGCCTCCCCTCCAGGCTCAGCACCAGGAGCTCCCCAAGGCAGAGCAGGTTTTCCTCCTGACGGGCACCTGGGCAGGCCTCTTCTCCAGCCTCCTCCTGTCCCTTCCACAGCTTCCTTCTGGACATGTCCATATTGAGTTGCTGATCGCACCTTTCCATCCCACCATAGGGCCCTTCCATAGATTTGCAAACCCATCCACACTGCAAGGCGTCTCAGGAGGTCTCTAGTCCAACCTCTTACCCAAAGCAGTGTCATTGGTGGGATCAGAGGAGGTTGTTCCAAGTTTGTGACACCCACGTGGGGCTGTGAGATCCCTGCAAGGCCATCTCTTCTCCAGGCTGAACAAGACCAGCTGCTTCAGCCTCTTCTCACAGGACAAGGGCTCCAGCCCTCAGCCATCTCGGTGACCTCCGCTGAGCCTGCTCCACTTGATCCATGTCTTCCTTGTACTGTGGGGAGCTCTGCAGATGTGAGCAAGGAGGATAACCACTTCCCTGGAGCAGGAGAGAGCTGAGCCCTTCGTTCAGAAATCCCAGCTCAGGCTCCCTGGAAATGAGGCTTTGCCATCTCCTGTGTGCCCTAAAATCCCGTGGACGACGTCCTGCCAGCGCCAGCCCTGTGATTTTGCATCGCTCGGCATCTCCCAGGACTCGGCAGTGGAGGGAGCAGAGCAGAGGTCTGGGAGAGGGACGGGATCCGCAGCTCCTTGGATGTCTGGGGAAGCGGCACAGCTGCAGGATGCATTTCCATGGCTCTCAGGAGAAATGAGATCACCTTCCTGCACCTCCTGCACAGTGGCCACCGAAAGGCACCCTGCCTGGCTGCTCTTGCAACGCTTCCAGCTCCTTGCTTGCCCCTGCACCTGCAGATTCGATCTGCAGCAGTTCAATGTCCATTTGCCATCATGTTGAATGATACCAAGCCTAGAGCTGGTCCCGGTGCTGCATCCCCATGGAGGGCTGCCACCGTGTGGGGTCACACACGCTCCTGAGTGGCCTCCAGCCCATCCTCGGACCAGAGCAACATGGAGTCCACCAACCACCACAGGGATTCCCACCTCCGATACGGCTTCTAGGGTCTCCTTATCCTTAACACCAATGGGAAGGACAAGAAATGACAGTGCTGCTTGCAAACAAGATTCCAAGAGATCTCACAGTCTGAGTTGTGCAAACAGCAGAGAACACACAGGAAAACCGCAGCTTAGCCAGAACACATTGGAAGCTATTCTGGAGGCAGGAAGGACTTTCTCTTGGCAAGAGGCACAGAAATGTTAGGGTGCTTTCTTCATGACGGACTATTTGGCATATTGGTGAGTGAGCCTCTGAAGGGGTGTGATGTGGGGTCTGTGCTCATGACAGCTCCTGTGCAAGGACAAGGGCTCTCTCCTCACCCACGGCTCACATTTATTCACCATCCTGGGGATGGAGGAGGAGGCAGAGATGTGGAGCCACACGGAAAGGGGCTCCTTCGGTTGGGAGCGAGCAGCTGAACTCACCTTTGCATCAGCAAGAGTCAGGGATACAAATTTGGGAAATGAGGTGCACTGGTTTTATAACATTCATTTGGGAGCAAGTGGTCATTCTTCTGTGGAGAGCCACCCTGTCTCCTCACACCTGACTCACTTGAAGGATGCCCCGTGCTCAGGGAGACATGGATGGACGAGCAGGGAGATATCCAGCAGATGTCTGCCAGCCCCAGCATCTCCCAGGAGCACCGGGGAAATTCCACTTGTATTCGAAACAAATACCAGTGAGGCCAAGAGCCCTCAGTTCATTCTTTCAGGGCTCTGGGGTACAATTTATCTGGGCTGCTGCTTTTAAAATACTTGCCCTCCATGTATGTCACCTATCACCCCTTCTGGTGCCTTACAGGATTAATGCATTTTGCAGCCTTCCTGCTTCTTCCCAAAAACCGTCTACATGTCTTTTCTTCTTTTCTGCCTTTTGCGCAACAGTACTTTCCTTCTTTTTGCAAACAGCCTTTCCTCATCAGCACTGAGGTCTGCCACGGAGCTCTCCCAGGGGCGCTCAGCCACTCTTCCAATTTTATACACTTCCCAGTCTCCCATTTGTATCTGTCCATGACAACTCAGCTCATTTCTGGCAGCTCCTTCCCCTTCTCTGCTGAACCCACCAGCCCTGAGCCAGAGCTGTCCCCATCCCCACTGCACAGCTCAGACTGCAACCTCGAATACCCTCTTTTGGGAGAAGGGGTTGCCTCGGTCACAGCTTTTCTGGCCCTGCCACCTTGCTCTCCGCCTGCCCCTGGCTTTGGTGCGTGTCCCGCATTACCCCAGTCCCTGGGGCTGCATAGGGCAAGACCCACTCCTGGCTCTCTGAGAGCCCTGATGGTGCCCGCGTGGCACACAGAAAACAGGAAAGGGGCTGAGGACAAGCAGGGGGTGCCGGGCTTGGCCAAGGAAGCATCCGACCAGCCCCTTTCCTGCTCCCTCCTGCTTTCCCATGCTTATTCCCACCCATTCCACCTTCATCTCTCCTTTTCCTGCCTTTGGCCCTTCCTTAAACATCCTAAGGCAAGTTTTGCACATTCTCAGCATCCCCCTTAAACAGTCCATTTTGCACAACCCTTCCTCAGATCCAAGACGTGGGGCTTGCTCTGTCCCACGAGATGCAGGGAGATCTCCTTGGCCTCCTCCTCATTCCCCAGCTTCCAGCTGAAGCTCCTGGCAGCTCCACGTGCCCCCAGTGGCCCAGCCATCAGTGAGCTGGGAGCTCAGGTCCTTGGTGCTCTCTGCCATCCCCTGCTCTTTAGGATCTGTGCATGTGCAAGACTAATTTATTACTCCTCCCGTCACTTTTTCTCATCTTTCATGCTGTATAGCTGTCAACAGACATCCTCAAGAGCCAGATTATTTCAGGCTCATTCCCAAAAGGATGGTAAATATAAGGCTCCCATGCAGAGCAGGCTCAAACTACAGACGTTGGGATTATGCCTTTGGAAGGAAGCTGCACAAGGCGTTCACATCTTGCAGGGATACTGGAATAAGTGCATGAGGAATCAAGGACTGCTTTTCCCCACATTGGGAAAATGATGGAGCCCACCAGTGTCTCAGGCCATAAAAAGCTCCCTTGGAGCTGCTGAAGCTCAGCAAAGCTCAGGGCCGGGGAGAAGTCCTATGGACTGGGCACAATGTAGTCGTGTCACTATTTATAAAGGGGAAGTTTTCTAATGAGCTTGTCAGAAACTAGGGAAAATACCGGGACAGGGCAGCCTGGATCGGAGCAGAGGGACGCCTAGGCACAGCGCTGTCAGCGGGGCGGCTCGTGTCATGCAAACGCCTGGTTGCCACCAGCTTGCACACACACAGAGCCCACGTGCCAGCAGACACCCAGCAATGCCAAGGGCAGTGCCTGATGTGGCCCTGCTGCGCTGGGCTCCCCTGGGCCCACGAGCCCGTCGCATGGCGGGATGCTCTGTGTGCCAGTGCCACGCACGCTGGCATGGGGATGCTGTCACCTCCCTGGGGCTTCCTCAGAGCCGCTGTGTGGAGCCTTGCAGGGAGCCACAGGCAGGACCCCTCGGCACCCAGCACCAGCCCTGCCCTTCCTGGAACCTCCAAGTTCTCCCACCTCTTCCAGCACAGGGAGTGACTCCGACAGTGGGGGTGAAAAATAGCATTTAATGGTACCAGACAAACTGTCCAGGCCCTTTAGTTCCCCCATCTTCCTTGACCTACTTGTCCCTCTGACACTTGTCCCTCCCCGACCTAGCCTGTGCAATCCTCCACCGCACTCTCCTCCCTGGCACCTTGGGCGCAGCCCTGCGCCCTCGGGGCAGTTACCCTCTTCCTTTGCCTGCCTTCCCGCGGAGACGCTCTCTTCCCTGATGTCTTGGAGCGTCTCCTTTCCCGCGTGGCTCCCAGTGCCCCCTGCTCCTCACCAGGCACAGGTTCTCTGAGGCCCCAAGGCAGCGCAGTGCCCGTGGTGACACAGGGGACACAGCACTGCTGCTCTGCAGGGCTGGCTCTGCCATCTCCGGCCGTGCTCCGGGCTTTCTTCCTGCTGATGGTATCTGTCTCTAGCCCAGGTACTGAGCTTGGAGCGGGAGGGCAGAGCGTGGTCGGTCCCTGGGTGCCAGGCAGGGATGGAGCATGCCCAGGTCTCTTGGCATCCGTGGAACCCCAGCCCATCTCCCCTGATGCACGAGGATGCTGCTGTGGCCATGAGGCGGGCAGGGGCACCCACGGCTCCTCTGTTTGGGGCAATTGCTCGGGATGAGGACATTGTTCAGTGTCCGGCTGCTCCATCCTGTCCCGCTGCCTCTGGTTCTGGGCCATTTCCTGCAAGCAGCCCTGGAGCCGCGGCGAGGGGCTGCACGGCCCAAGCTGGGGGGCACAGTGACACGTGGGGACACCCCGGCTCGGGGCTGGGCTCTCGCTGGTGCCTGGGGGCTCCCACGCTGCGCTGGAAGGTGCTGGCGTGGCAGCGTGGGCTCCCGCCTCCATCCCGGCCTGCGGTGACGTGGGGAGGTCCTGAGGCTTCTGCTTGGGCTGTGGCTGTTGGGGTGCGGCCACCGGAGCCTTTTCATCCTCTCCTGCCTTCATCCCCGGAGGGCTCCTGGCCTCAGCACTCGCTCCCATCGCCTTCTCCACGGGCGGTGGTGCTGTCGCATCCTCCCCGGCCACGCTGGGGGCTGTGGGGACGGGCACCAGGGAGACCACTGGCCCTGCCGGCACTGCCCAGGGCTCCGGTTGTCCTTGGGGCCTTCCCGGGGCTTCGCCCGCTGCCACCGCCGGCTCTGCGGCCCCCGGGGCGGCGCGGGGTGCACCCGGCTCCCCGCGGCGCTGCAGCCGCTTGGCGCGGATGTGCAGCTCGAGGGCCTCGCGCTGCTCCTCGGGCAGGAACCGCGCCTCGGGCACCGCGATGTGCACGGGCACCGCGGGCTCGCGCCGCGCGCC
>NW_020454094.1:8163472-8175855 GCF_003342845.1 Nothoprocta perdicaria
GAACCGCCACTGTGACGTCACAGAGGCTGCACTGTGATGTCATACAGCTGCCGCTGTGACGTCACACACTGCCGCCTCCACGTGTCCCGCAGTGCCGCCGGGCTCCCATGTCCTGCGCGGAGCGACGCTGCAGCTCACACTGCCGCTCACTGTCCTTTGCGGGGCCCTTTGCAGGATGCCCGGGCATCCCAACATTGCACCTGCGTTTTCAGGCCTGGGCACCTCCTGTGGTCCCTGTGGTGTCACCCTGTTTTCTTCACTGCAACCCAAAACAGTTCTGCACTCCCCAGTCTAAAGGGGATGTGGAGCTTCTAGAGAGGGTCCAGCGGAGAGTGACAAAGATGACGAAGAAAGTGGAGCATCTGTTGTATGAGGAACGACTGAGTGAGTTGGGTCTGTTTAGCCTGGAGAAGGGAAGGCTGAGGGAAGGCTGATACGTACGAATACCTGAGGAAAGAGCATAGGGAGGAAGGGGCCCAAACTGTTCTCAGTGGTGGCCAGTGATAGGACAAGGGGAAATGGATATAATTTGAAATGCAGGCAGTTCCATCTGCATGGGAGGAAGAACTTCTTCACTGTGAGGGTGACAGAGCCCTGGAACAGGCTGTCCGGGGAGGTTGTGGAATCTCCTTCTCTGGAGGTCTCCAAACCCGCCTGGATGCCGCTCTGTGCTCTGGGTGTCCCTGCTGGAGCAGGAAGGTTGGACGAGATGATATCTAGAGGTCCCTTCCAGCCTCAACCATTCTGTGAGTCTGTGAAAACCTTCAGTAGGGAGCCACCCAGCCAGTTCCCATTCAAGACCCAACTGGTCCCTTGCTTCTTGTGGAAAGGTGAGATTCAGCCCAAAGCAGGGGACAGAGCCTGAGCCCCTGTCCTTGCCTGGAAGTAAGAGTGGTGAAACGCGGGGAATCAACACGTGGAAACACAAGTTGCCTCGAAACGCATGCAGTAAAAACAGAGCAGGATCCTGGCATCTCCTTTCGGCATGTAGCAGACATGCTAGGACTGTACGAAGTCACACATTGAGGCCATGTGGCACCCATCCTGTGGAAATCTGGGATTCAGCCCCAGGTCTGACAGGGACCAGAGACTCAACCATTGCAGGAGAGGTGGTTCTGACCCACCTCGAGCATGGATCTCACCTCCGTACACCCCACAGGAGTCATCACCCTCCCAAAATGACGGTATCAAACGCTGCCAGCCGTGGCAGATGGCACCTCTTCCCATGCTAATGAGCCGGCAGGATTTAATTCTTGCCTCCCATTAACACTCATTAAAGTGTCACTTGGCTGTTTGTCTGAGTCTGTCACGTCTCTGCTGCTCTTACCTGCCTGAAGCCAAGCCTGTCTCTGTGATTGCCGTCAACCCTTCCCCATCCGTCTGCCACCACACTGAGCCCCAAACCCTGCTGAGCCCCACGTCCCTTCGAGGTGTCTGGGGGAGACAGGCACAGAGCGGATGACCAGCACCCATGCAAGGGGACTAGCAGTTGGACAGGCGCTTAACCCACAGGCTGAGCCCAGGCTCAGGTTTTTCCACGGCATCTCCATCCATCCCCAAATCAGTCCCACTGCTGGCACGGAGCCGCGGGAGGAGGCAGGCAGCCCTGCTGCAGCTGGCTCCGGCTAGAAGTAGGTTACTTTCTGCCGCGCATGGAAATGCTGCAATGCATATTCATCAGTCACGGTTATGCGGAGAGTACAATAGTGGGATAAATTGCAGATTTGGGGGCCTTTGGCTTCGCTCTGTTGAGTTTTCAGAGCTTCCGCCTCTGAAGAATGGATAGGAAATGGAGTCAGTCCCGTGAGAAATAAAAGCTGGGACTCCGAGGGATGACTTAGAGAAATGCCACGCCTGTCTTTACAGTGCTTTTTTTGCAGCCCTCAGGCAAACAATTTAGCAATCATAAGCCTCATCTTATTATTTAAAATGGTATTTATCAGCTGTAATCACTGTCAATGCAGCTTCATTCTTTAAATCAATTTCCCCAACTTTTCACAGGTACGAAGGCACCAAATTGAATTTGAAGCCCAGCCTAAGAGGATCGATGCTAAGCAGGTCTCTGCGTCTGACTAAGTCTGTTTACGAAGGGAAAATGTTCTTTCATGCTGCTGCCTTTGAGTATAATGGAGCCCGGGGAGCCTGAAAGCTCCGCGAATCGAAGTGGTTTCAGCGATCGATGCTCCGCAGCCGCTCGCGAAGGCAGGTGCTGGGGGCTAAGGCTCTCCCGTGAATGCGATCCCACCTGATGATCTTTTCAGCCTGTGGGGAAACCCTCCTCAGCTCTCACCAGCCTTATGGACCTCTCAAAATGCTGTTTTCCCCTCAAGCCCTTAAGGCAAACCCATAAGGGCTACTAGAGCCCTTAAATGTCCCTTTCTGTACCACAGCGTGAAGGCAACACCATGTGGGGACTGTCCTCAGTCCATCCACAATGGACAGGTCTCATCTGAAGCTCAAGATGATCGGTAACTAATAAAGAAAGAGGACCGAAAGTTGCCCAGCTCCCCACATGGCCAGGCTGTTTGGGCAGACTCGGCAGAGGCTGGGCGCTCAACCCCAGGCAAATATTTATTTTTGTTGTCCGTTCCCTGGTGAATGCAGAGGGATCGCCCAAAGTTGCCCCTAGCGCTGTCAGCTGCAAATAACCACGCTCTGCCAAGCTACCAACCATGTGCATTTTCACACTTTCAAATGCTGAAGGGTTTCGGGCTCATTGCTAGCCTGAAAGCGATCCAGCAGACCAAGTATTGTTCCCTTTCAGCTGCGTAGCAGCAAACAATAATTGGAAGCATTTTGCAATTTCGGGTGTCTGTGACCACAGAGAAAAACATGGCCTTTTCAGCCAAGCCTTTCATTATTTTTCCATCCAAAAGAGAGGCTAGTATCTTAGTGTAAAGTTCCTGGCTTCCCCAGATGTCTCAAGTGAACTATATGGTGTCAGGAGACACCATCTACTTCCCAACCGAATGCTCCGAGTGCTTTGGGATAACGCTATGGTTCCCTTTTATTGCTCCTGACGCAATCCCTTAATCATCCCCTGCATTTCCACATCTCTAACAACGCAGGAAGCTGCGGGAGCGCTGCTGTTAGAAACCCTTCTAGAAACCCTTTTGCGATCACCAGCGCCAAAGAGCAGGGATAATAACTCCCCCGGATCCGCTGGCCGCGCTCCTCCTAATGTAGCCCAGGATGTGGCTTGCCCTGGTGGGGATCAGAGTGCTCTCTTGGCTCACGTTCAACGAGATGCCTTCAACAAGCGGGTCCTTCCCAGCAGCGCTGCTGCTCGTGGTGGGCTCCCTGCCCGGGGTTGTTGCACCCTGTGCTGCCCTTGGTGCTGCTCTTTGGTGACGTGGAGCAGTATCGGTGCTGGAACTGCCCCGCGATGCTCCACTCGCTCCTGGACACTAACTGGATGTGGAGCAGCCGCTGACACCCTTGGAGCCCAGCGTGGTTTGTTCTTGGGATATCTCTGCTGATTTACTTTCTTCTTAGAAATGACTTCCAAGAGGTTGTGCTCCATAATCAGCCTTACAGTAATTACTGCTCCCATTTCCCAAGCCAAATCATGCCTCCTCTTTCCCCAGAAAATGCAGACCGCTACTTTCCTCAGCATGTCCTTTGACTTGTGGATGGATAATCAGAGCATCATAGAATCATTATGGTTGGAAAAAACATTTAAGATCATCAAGTCCAACCATAAACCCTTCAACACCATACTTGCTAAACCTATCCCCACCATCACTGTCAGTCTTTCACCTGTAAGTGTATAGCAATTTAAAATACATAAAGCATGGGTCGGAATGGATGTGAAATGCCATGTACACATGTCCCTTTGCTGTGGCCAGCCCTGGTACCTCCAGCCAACACCACCCTCACATCTCCTGCAGGATTGACCACCTCTAGCACAGGACAGAGAAGTGTTGGGCAGGATCCAAGCTGCAGCCCTCCCGTGCAAGCTGGAGCTTTGCATCCCAGCAGCAGCTGCACACAGCTTTGCACAGAGATGTTAAAGAAATGCAGGATCCCTTGGTGTGGAAAGTGCTGCATAATTGCAAGCTGTTCTTGTCTGAAACCACGTTCACAAGAAGAAATCTCAAAAGTCAGGCAGTTTGGAGGAAAAAATAAAACCTGGCTCTGTGAGGGTGAGGGTGGAAGCTTCTGCAGGGAAAATGTCCTTGCCCTGTCACTGCTGGGCAGTCCCAGGTCTTCATCTCAGCATCTCAAGCACATCAGTTTTCAAGCAGCAGGCTCTGGGCAACATCGTGCCCCAATTGCCCTCAGTCCTTGGCATAAGCTCAAGGTTTCTCTTTCCCATTCCTCTCTACAGGCCTCCTTCTTCACCCCATCGGCATCAGGCAGCAAAGCCGATGGAGACCTGGGAACAGGCAGGTTTACAGGCTCCCCAGCCTGTGCCTGGATATTCGAAAGCTCTGCCAAAGCCTCCATGTGCATGTCTCTGCTCACAGCACTGCTGAATCTGCAGCAGAGCAGACTGTGCCTTTCTATGGAAGCATTTGGCATTTGTGATCCCTTCTGGACTTATCTTCCTCATTTGGCTTAAGGAACAGAGGCCTGGGAAAAGCTGGGTTTGCCTGGGAAATAGGAAAACCACAGGCATGAGTTTTATTTCAGGCATGCAATTCAGCAAGGGCCTAGAGCATCCCGGAAGGAGAACTGCTGGATTTTGTTTTGAGCTTCATAGCTCTATTTCATCCAAAAAAAGCTCATCAATTTTGGACTGGATCGTAAGAACACAGTCTGATTAACAGTTTAATGCCATTCAGCAAAGGTTGGAGTTCAACCTTGCCTTGCAGGATGTCCCTTAGCCTAGAGAGGTGGCTGTGCGTACTCGCCACCACTGTCTTTGCACATACAGAAATTCATATATATCCCATCCCTCATCCATGTCTCAACTCATCCAACACCCACCTGCACACAGACTTTGGAAGATTTACTGGATTGTAAAAAACTTGGACCGTTTCTTCTTGTCATCACTTGGCCCCGAGAGCTGAGATTTGATAAGGCATCGGTTTCTATGAGGCATGAAATGATGGTGCGTGAGATCCAGCTGCAGATGGTCTTTGGGGATGCAGAGATGGAAGCGGCCACAGGCTGACCTGAATTTAGGACATATCTTCACCTGGCTTGGACATGAGGACAGGCAGGATTTTCTAAAGGGGGTGCCCCATGTCCTACAGGGTTGC
This sequence comes from Nothoprocta perdicaria, assembly GCF_003342845.1. Taxonomy (NCBI): domain Eukaryota; kingdom Metazoa; phylum Chordata; class Aves; order Tinamiformes; family Tinamidae; genus Nothoprocta; species Nothoprocta perdicaria. The sequence goes on from NW_020454094.1 coordinate 8,168,680, forward strand.
CCGTGATCAGGATGGATCCATGATGGGAATAATATTTCCTTGAAGATGTCATGGATGCTGCTAGTGTACACAGGCTCCAAAGGAGACAAGTTCATGGCAGAGAAGCCCACGAAGGGCTGCTAAACACCCTTATGAGTCCCAACAGCCCCTGCCCATGCTCGCTAATCCCTGGGAGAGGGCAGCAGGGCTTCCTGGCACGTGTGGCACTGCCAGCAACACATGGCCTGGCAATATCAGTGTTAACGGGGCTCTGACCCTGCTGCGTGTGCAAGTTTGCCTGCAGAGCTGCGCTTCCAGAACGCTCCTCGCAATTACATGCCCTGCCACCATGCAGGCAAGTTATTAATATTTATTAGGCTCAATTATTCATGGCCTCCTTAGGATCCTGTTGTTTAAGTCCGGCTCGAGATCTGCAGGCTAGCAATCACAAAAGTTGCTTTCCAGAGGAGTTACAGTAAATCAATCCTGTCGAGATGTTCCAAGCAGCTGTAAAATCTCGTGGCCAGGGCTGCCCGGAAAGGAGCCTCGTGCCCAGCCCTCAGAGGGGCAGGAATGATGGTGCCCAGGCCTTGCTGGCCTGGGATGCAGCGTCCAGGGACACCAGGACTGTCCTCCAGGAGGCTGCACTGACCATTTTCTTCCAACACTGCAGGACAGAAGCCACTGCGAGCTCCATCAAAGCAAGGCCTGGGGTGTCCACAGAGCCCGGACGGGTGGGATTTCCTCCCGTGCCCTGTGAGCAGGGTGTGCAGCACTGGCCAGTGCCCTGGTCAGGAGCAGCAGACACCAGGCACGACACTTGCCCGGAGCAGACAGGAGGTGACACCATCTCCGTGCACCGCCTGCAGCCGCCCCACGCTGCCAGGGCCACGCTGTGCCAGCAGAAAGCCATCTGGAGCGCACGGAGACGCTCGGCAGGGCTGGCAGCCGGGGTCTGGCACCCGGCAAATGGGGCTCGCAATGCTGCGCGGCGCTGGGCACGGTGCATCCCCAGCCTCAGCCCTGCTCTGGCTCTGACTGCGGCATCCACAGGGAAACGGGGACATGGGGCCAGGAGCAGCCAGCCCTCAGGCACAGCCACTTCCACACGGTGCAGCAGCAACCCAAGAAATGGCTCTGGAAACCACGGGGAATAAGGCAGTAAAGGGGGGACTTGGCCCCTGCTTTGGCTCTGCTGCAGGGGGCAGCCCCTGTGCTGGGTGCAGCCGCTCAGCACCTCAATGTGGAGCCTCAGTTCAGCCCCATGCCCGTGGGCATTTAGCACGGGCTTGGAGGAGGCGAGTGGAGCTGGGTGAGTCGCCTATCCGGGAAGGAGCAGGATGCACGGGTCTTTCTTGAGGACCAAGCGGCCAAAAATTCCCAAGGAGCAGCCTTGCCCACTGCAATTCACATGCCAGATCCCGGACGTGGGCTGGGCTTGTGGGATGCTGGGATGGAGAGGGGCTGAGCAGGAGGCACCAGGAGAGCATGAGATAGGATGTTAATAAGGGCACATGCCAGAACCTGGGTTCCCTTGTGGGTTCTCCTGCCTCCAACCTGCCTTCCCCTCTCCCCCCAGCCCTGCAGCAGCTGCTGCCTCCTGCCCATGCCGTGATGCCCTCCTCTGCAGCTGGAGCTGCAGGCAGCGTGGACAGCAACAAGGCCTGTGTGGTGCTGCCGTGTGCAGATGCATATCCACGCGTCCCTGCAGCATCCAGCAAGCCGGGACTGGAGGCATGTCCCCTCCTGCAACAGCCTGGCATCACGGAGCTTTCCCCAAAGGGTCTGCAAACCCCAGCACCATGAGGCACCGCAGCCCAGCAGGAGTTGGAGTGTGACCAGTGGATCCAACACAGGCAGTTCCATCTCCATGTGAGGGAGAACTTCTTCACTGTGAGGGTGACAGCTCTGGAACAGGCTGCCCAGGAAGGTTGTGGAGTCTCCTTCTCTGGAGGTCTCCAAACCCACCTGGATGCCGCCCCGTGCTCTGGGTGTCCCTGCTGGAGCAGGGGGTTGGACTAGATGATCTCTAAAGGTCCTTTCCAACCTCAACCACTCTGTGATTCTGTGATTCTGTGATCTGCATGGGCTCGGAGCAACACAGCGAGATGGAGGGAGGGCACCGCGGAGCGTCTCGGTGGGGAGAGCACAACAAGCACGCAGCGCTCTGGGAGGCTGCACGTTGTCGCTGGTGCTGCAGTGAGCGGGATGCCCAGCACCACCAGCTCTGGCTTTCTTGTGTCTCGAGGGGCTCACAGGCGCTCACGCAGCTGGATGATGCTCTTGCATTGGCAGCTTTCAGGCGCATCCCAGCTCCATGGCAGGGAGGACACCAGGGCAAGGACAAGCTCAGGCTGGACCACCCGAGCTGGAAGATCTGCCCCACATCCCCCATCTCCTCTCCTTCCACCGCCATGCTCAGCGCTGTGCAGCTGCATCACAAACCTGCACGCGCTGGGAGCAGGTCCCAGGATCCAGCACTCATCCCCATGCGCTCCGGCCGGGATGCAGCCCCAGCCTCAGTTTCACAGCCCTCCTGCGCCCGTGTGCGCTGAAGCAGCCGAGATGATCCAGCTAACAGCAGCGTCTCAGACGGCCTCCAGCAGGCAAGGGCACTCGCTCTTCCCCTCGGAGCGCCTCCGACCCCCAGCAAGGGCCGTTTTCCTCAGCGCTGGCCGCCCGGCGGGGCTGCTCACGCCGCAGTGCACGAGGCGCGGGCCGCCCTTGCAGCCCGCCCTCCCGCCAGCCCGCGGGCCTCCTCTCCTCCCTTCCCCGCCGCGTTCCGAGCCTGCCTGCTAGCCTTGGAAAGCAGTGCCGGAGCAGTTGTTATGGCAACACGGGGCTGGGGCGCTCGCCGCCAACCCCAAACACGCAATTAGCTGATTAGGAGGCAGGCGCGAGGCCGCGGCGGCGCCGCGGGGCCCTGCCGCCCTGCCCAGCCCGCAGCAGCCCCTGCTCCGCCACCCCGACATGTGGGGCTCGGTGGGGCAGGGGGGCTGGAGAGGGGAAGGCCAGTTGGAGGGAGGAGGATCCATGAGGGAACCCAGTTTCTGGCTTTATTGGCTTTATTGACACCCTGTCTCGTTGTATCCTGGTGCCTCCTGCTCCGTTCCTCTCCATCCCAGCATCCCACAAGGCCGTGTCTGGAATCTGGCGTGTGAATGGCAGGGAGCAAGGCTGCTCCTTGAGAGGTCTTGGTCGCTTGGTCCTCCGGAAAGACCCATGCATCCCGCTCCTTCCTCAACACGCAACTCAAGCGGCTCCGCTCGCCTCCTTCGAGCCCGCTCGTGTCTGGAGACAAGCGCTTGCCGAGGGGAGAGGCTGACGGAGGCCAGAGGCTTCTGCCCCAGCCCCGCTCCCTCCTTCCCCTCCCTCACCCCACTGCGGTGTCTGAGAGCTCCACATGCCCCATGCAATTGTGCCAGGCCACTGCTAAATGCCCATGGATGGGTATCCAAATAGGAGAGCATGGGAGCTTCCATCAGCCGGCACTCGCATGCGCATCACACTGTGTCCTCAGCAGGATGAGGCTCATGCCCTGGGCCTGGGTGCTACGGCAGGACCCCGTGGTCCTGCCCCAGCTCCAAGCTCCTCACGCTCCCTTGTCCCTGGCCTGTGCAATGGGCCCCACGGGTGTGTGGGGCAGGCAGGGGTGTGTGGGGCAGGTGCTGTCCCCTCCACGCGGCTCCTCTCCCTGCAGCCCCTATCACTCCCGACCGGCTCAGCAAGGCAGCAATCAGCCCCGTGACAGCCCTGCTTAATGAAGTCAGCCTTCGTTAGGCACCTCCGTTCCACTTGAGCAGCTCCTCCGGAGGCTGCCTGCGGCGGGGACAGCCCCACGGGGAGGGCCTGGGGACGGTGACACTGCTGGGGACGGTGACACTGCTGGGGACAATGACGCTGCCGCAGACGGTGGCTGCAGTCGCCTGACCCCCTGCCCTGCCCGTCTGCGGCTGAGCGTGTCCCCTGCGAGGGTGTCACGGGGCTGGGGCCGCAGATGCAAATCCCTATCCCGAACCCACTCAGTGCCAGCACAGGGGACACAGTGAGGCTGCTCCTACCCTCCCAGTCACCCGCAGGGGACAGTCGTGTCCCCAGTTGCAGCAGGGCAATCCTGGAGAGCAGAGGGCCTGGCCTTGATGCCTTCAGAGGGGAGAGCTGCGAGCCGGGACCTGCCCGGAGAGGTGGTTTAACCGATGCTAAACCAATGTTGGGTCGGGCAGAACCGGGACCCGGGCCCAGATCTGCGCCCAGGCGAGCAGGAAGGGCCGTGGTCCCCGCGCAGCCCGGCGCCTGGCCCGGCTCCAGCCCGGCATGCCACTGCCGAGCGCTTCGCTCTCTGCCGCATCCCCACGGACCTTGATTGCAAATTCCCGGGTCCTGCGGAGCTGCAGGGCTGAGGACAGATTCCTCGGGTGCTTGTCCGGTTCCCACTTGGGTTCTTTGCACCGGGGGGGTTTCCAGCGCTGGGAAAGCTGCCGGGAGGGAGCCAGCAGCACGAACCCTCACTCTGGGAGGGAGCCCACAGGCCTGTCAGGAATCTCGCCTCACGATGGCTCCAAATCCTGGGGCGGGAGAGGAAAACTCGGCGCTAACAGGCACGGGGGCAGGACAGCGAGGCACGCAGCCAGCTCCTGCGGCTCCACAACCTACTTCGTTACCTCCTGCTCCTTCCCGCCTGCTTCCTGCCTCTCCAGGACCTGGAGGGAAACGTGTCCTGCCGCCGCCTCTGCCAGCGGCTGCCGGTGACCTTGGGCAAGGCTCGGGTGGTGCCTTGGCCTCGCTGGGCCGGTTCCGCGAGCCCTCGGGAGGAAACATCGGCCACGTGGCTTGTGCAGCAGCCGCCTAATCCCCAAATCCCCAGCATCTGCTCAGGAAAAGGAGCTTCCCGAAGGAGGGGTCGCGGCTCTGCTGGGCAGGAGCGGCCACCACTGACACGGAGAGCAGGCGGCAGAGGGCCAGGATGTGCCACCAGGAACTGGACATCCCTAACGCCTGGAGACCAGGATAATGCCTGTGGCTGCTGGAATCTAGGCTGGGAAACCATGGGAAAACACATCGCTCGCCCCCACCATCTCCCTCCGTCTCCAGCCAACCCAGCTCCTCTTTCTGCTAGTGACAAGTGACACTTTCCAGCTCCCTGATCGCACTTCTGCAAGGAAGCCCCTGGATGGGGCAGTTTTGCCCCATTCCGCGCTTTTTTTGGCGCCGGTGTCGGCGGCTGCGGCACCGCCTGCGTCGCCAGCCCCGCCGCCGCCGCCAGCGCCGCTCGCAATCTGCCGGAAAAGCGAGATCCACTGTTGTGACAAGCTCTGCCTCTCCCCACGCCGCGCTTGGGCGGGCGGGAGAGCCGCTGCAGGCGCGCGCTGCTCTCCCTGCCTCGCTTCTCCCCCAGGAATCGGGCTCCTCCGAGGGCAGAGCGACCCGCAGCCACGGCGCAGAGCGGGACGCGGGAGCCCCCGCGCTGACCCGCGCGCGGGCGTCGTGCGAGATTCGGCGCCCAGGGGCTGACGAGCGACGCCGGTTCCCGCCGCGGCTCTGCTCTCACCTCCGCCCCTGCAGCCCTCCCACCGGCGCCGCCTGCTCCGCACGGAGCTTGCGCAGCGCCCGGGCCCGCGCCAGAGCGCAGCGCGCCCAGCTGGTCTCCTGCCGCCCATGGGTGTGAGAGCATCTTGTCAGGCTGGAGGCCTGCACGGATGGAGGCTGCTGGAGGCAGGAAGGGCGCGGAGCTTTGCGGAGCCGCTGCCTCGCTCCTCTGCGTTCCCGTCAGAGCTGTGCTGCCCAGCGGGATGCCCGGAGCTGGCGCTGCTCCGTTGGACACGGTGCAGGAGGCCTGGGCACTCGCACGCCTGGCACACCATAGTCCAGCCCTCCCGAGCATCCACCCAGCACCACAAATGCATCCTGCACCCTGCACACACGTGGCCCAGTCTCCAAGGATCACTGCCTTCCTACACCATCCCGTACACCTCTGCCCCACTGCCCTGCATCTAGCCCACATGGGAACAGAGCTAGCCTCCCTCCAGGCCCCCCACACACGGCAAAGGGGTCTTGGGGACAGCCTGTACATCCCACGTGCCACTTGGGAGTGGGCATTTTGGGGAGGACCGGCATGCAGCGCCTCCATGAAGGAGCAGAACCATCTGGCTGCCTTGGGGGGAGCTCCCTGGGGTGTCTCTCTTGCCCCCCACACTGGGCAACATCCCCAGCACCTCAGGGATCGCTGAGCTCCAAGGCAGCCCCTTCAGGACCTGGGGGCCCGGTGGATAGAGCAGCCCCCGGCCGGTGGCACTGCCAGCCCCACTGGCAGAGCGTCGATGGCATTGTGTGCTCAGTAGCACCGGTGCTTTTCCAGGAATGTCTGCGCTCAGCCCCAGGCCTGCCAGGTCGGGGTGCTCCCCGGAGAGGCACTTAAAGCTTTCCCAGCCTGGTGGCACTGTCCTTCTCGGCTGCCTCCCTCTTTCCGCCTCCTCTGGGGCCAGGATGTGTCTGTCTCCATCTGCGTTCACGGCTCGCCTGCCCCTTCCCCAGCCCCCTTCCCGCGTGTGTATCCGGCACCTCATCACTAGGGTCACCAGGCCAAAGAAAGCGGCACGTTGGCCTCTCCCTGTTGGGTAAAATCCTTGGTCTCTCCATCCCCGGGGTAAAATTTCAGCAAAGTGAAGCGTCCCAGGCCAGGCTGGGCAACCAGACTCAAGGCTGCCATGGACAGAGCAAGGCAGTACAAACCGGGGGCATCATTTAGGCTGAATGACCATCTCAACTGTGATGGCGTGGGGCAGCCAGGGCTGCATATTGGCAAGGACATCCCACCTGCAAAGAGGTGCTTTAGTGCTGTGCCTCTGGTGTGGGGCAGAAGACACCCCTCACCATCCTCTTCAGCCCAGGATCACCCTCCTTCATCTCTGTATGAGATCCCAGCAGAAAAATGGGAAAACAGCCAGGGCTGGAGCCCCTTGGGACGCCTGCTAGGAGCCAAAGGCAGCACCAAGAGCCGGGGAGACCCAAAGCGCCGGTGCCGCATTGCTCCCGGTGCACTGGGAGCATCCCACGTGCCGGCAAGCTCCAAGAGGTCGCAGGGGCGCAGGATGCCCCGGGCGCAGCCCCTGCAGGGGGGCAGGGGCTGCAGCCCTGGGGGCTGGAGGCCGTGCAGGGAGAGCTGTTATTGGTACCTCCCAGCCAATGTCAGCTTGGTTA
>NW_020454094.1:8176008-8200526 GCF_003342845.1 Nothoprocta perdicaria
CAGGCAGCAATTGGTACAGGGACAGCAAACCAGGCGGCATCTGCTCAGCCCCAGTCACGGGCTGCCGTGTGCGCGCGTGTGTGCGCGCGCCTGCCGGCCCCGGCAGCCGCCGCCAGCCCCTCGCCGCGCTGTCCCGCATCCGCGCCCGCGGCTCCCCGCCGCCCCGAGGGGTCTGCACGCGCCGCGGGCCATGCGCTGAGCGCCGCTGAGGCGGAGGGCGCCGGAGCCGCCGCTGCCATGGGCAGCCCCGCGGCCGCTCTCTAGGGCACGCGTGTTCCCCACACGGACCCGCACCCGCGCCCGGGTAAGTGGCTTTGCGCCCGCGGCGGCACGTGGGGGTGGGTGGGCTGCGCGCCAGGACACCCATGGAGGGGGTCGCCCTGCTGTCCCCGGGGTGCTGGGGAGCATGGGGCTCCCGGGATGGGGCGCCCGGGCACGTGGGCAGGGTGGGAAGGTGCCGCTGAGCCTGCCCGGGAGCTGCGGCGGGAGAGGAGCGGGAGCGGCGGGCGCTGGGCATGCTGCAGGCGCGGGGATGCGGCCCGCGCGCCGCTTCCATCCCTCCCCGGGAGACGGAGACGCGCGACACACCTAGAAAATCCGCGGCAGGCTGAGCCGGGCGGGCACGGGGGGCTCGCGAGAGGCGGGTGGCAGCTCCCGGGCCCCTGCAGGGGACGGGGACAGACCCCGGTCCCCTGCTGCACCCAGGTCACCCCCCAGCCGCAGCTCCGGCGCTGCCCGTGGGAGGGGACAGGCAGTGTCCTTGGGCATCCCCTCCGGATACGAGCCCTTCCACCTGCTGTAACCCCACGGACACGCACCGTGACACACGGTGCCCCCCTCCTGCCCCACTGCCACCAAGCCCCCCCACAGCCCCCCCCCCAGGTGCAGTGCAGGGCCCCCCACCCAGGCTGTGATGGAGGGATGCAGAGAGCCAGTGGGGGCCAGGGCACATCCCCCTGCCAGCCCGAGGGTTCCTGGATGGCAAGGAGGGTGCCAGCACCCAGCTGGCACTTGGACTAGGCCAGGCACCATTTGCCCTCGTTTTGCTCCCCTGGCTCTGCACCGAGGATAGCCTGTGGGGTAAGGTGGGCACAGCCGCGCAGTGGGGCAGGCAGGGAGGCACCGGCCAGACCCACGGGCGCGTGCACCACGCCACGAGCTCGCTGTGTTGCCGCCTGGTGCTACAACAACCCGCGGTCCCTGTAACACACCCATTGTGCACCCAGAGCTACAACTGCCATACTGCACCCATAACCACTGCAATAACCCACCCAGCACCCATAACCACTGCAACAACCTGCTCTGCACCCATCGCCGCTGCAACAACCCACCCAGCACCCATAACTGCTGCAAAAACCTCCCCTGCACCCATAACCACTGCAACAACCCACCCAGCACCCATAACCACTGCAACAACCCGCACTGCACCCACAGTCACCACAACCGCCTGTCCCGCACCCATAGCGGCTGCAACAGCCCACCCTGCACACCCGTCCAGGCCGTAACACCCGCCTGCACCCGCAGCCAAAGCACAACACCCACCGCGCGCTCGCAGTCACCGTAACCCATCCCCGCTGCACCCACAGCCGCTACACTGAGCCCGGCACGCGCAGCCGCCACAACATCGGCACCCTGCCCCACGGCTCTGCCCCACAGCTCTGCCCCTGCCCAGGCCACCCCATGCCCTCCGTCGCCCCTGTATCCAGCCCCCATAGAGCAAGCGGCTTGTAATGCCCCGTGCCCAAACACAGCCCCGTGCCTGTCGCTTCCCAGCGCAGTGCTCCCTGCCATCCCGCAGTCTGCATGCCCCAGATTTTACAAAATCCCCAGATTTTCCTGCCTTGCGGGAGCTGAGCGCCGGGGACAAGCCGGGTGAGCCGAGCCAAGCTGAGCGGAGCCGGCGTTCCCCTCCATCCATCCCTTTCTCCCAGCGAGGGCAGGTGCGAAGCCTCTTCCTCCATGGCGGAAAATCCTTGTCCTTCCCCACACCGGCACCTGCGGCCGAGCCCCGGGGGTGCTGGGGGTGCTCCCTGCCTTGCCATCCAACTGGTGCTCCTGTCTCTCCGCTCTGCACTATTGCAGCCATCCTGTCCTCCCGGGGCGCCTCTAGGCCTCGTTTTCCCCGTGCAGGGAGCTCCAGGGCGCCAGAGAGCTGAATGCATTAGTGCCAGCGGGAGAGAGCAGGCCAAGCGCTTCCTAGCTCCATGTTTTGCTCCAGTGCTGAAGGAAGAGGAGCTTTTTCCCATCACAAGAGCAGGGGGAAGGGGTGCTGCCCCGGGGGATGCAGGCTGGGCATGCAGGGGAAGGGGAGGAAGATGCTGTGACAGCTCCCTGTGCTGGCACGGCTCAGCAGAGCCAGGGGGTTGGAGCCCGGATTTAGCTCTTTGACTGGGGGGGGGACCTAAAAATAGCCCCCATGCCAAGAGCAGGCACCAAGGTGCCTTGTGCCAAGGTGAGCAGGGTGGTGGCACCGGATCCGGCACTGCCACCGCGCCAGAGCCGGGCGCCACCGAGGGCGTCCACAAATAGCAGCGGTGACACCTCCCCGCGGACGCGGGAGCCGCTGGCAGGATGCGGCAGCGCGCGGATCCCGGCTGCTCCGGGGCCGGCTCTTCCTGGGCAGGATGCGGCAGCGCACAGATCCCGGCTGCTCCAGGCTCGGCTCTTCCCGGGCCTCTGGCTCGGCGTCCCCGCCGCCCCCTGGGACCCCCAGAGACTCAGAGGGGGCCCAGGAGTCCTGAGCGGCACCGGGCTCTGCGCGAGGTCCCAGGTTGGCAGAGGACATTCGCCAGGGCCTGGACACTTTGACACTTGGAGCTGGGCTCCGCAGCATCCATGGGGCCAGTCCATGGGCCATGCACACAGAGACATGTGGCACGGTTGGGGCCTTGGTGGCACTTGGTGGCAGAGGCAGCACTGGGGGGTTCTCCCTGCTGCACCCTCAGGTCGGTGCTTTCAACACTGCCCTGAGCAAGAGCCAAAGCTGCCCACGGGGTCCTGAGCAGCCCGAGCAGGGGGGCGGCTGGCGCTGCAGGGCGGCACAGGAGGCCCCTTCCTCTCCCTCCGGCACAGCCGCCGGGATGCCGGCACTGCGGCTCGCACACGTGCCTCGCGGCTCTTCCCCGCTCCCCGCTTTGCAAAGCCCGGGCACCACGGCACGCCAGGCACCCCGCACACCCACCGCGGGACACAGGCTGCCCGGGGAGGCACGAACGCCGCCCATGCACACGCGGCGGCACCGCGGGGGCGCACGCTCCGGGCACGCACGTACACGCACGGCGCGGCTGCGCGCAGCGTGGGGCACGCGTGCAGCGCCCCCGGCTCCACGTGTGCGCATCCACGCGCAGATGGCCCCGGCGCAGGGGGCCGGGCGGCAGCACGCGGGCGCCGGCGGCGCTGTTTGGGTTGGCACACGCGCGGGCCCGCGCGCCGGTTTGCGCACGCACGTGAGCAGCGGCAGCGTCTTCATGCGGGGGCAACCAGGCGAGCGGGCGGCCGCGCGTCTGCCAGCGGGTGCCAGGGCCGCCACGCATGACGTGGCCGCTGCGGCGCGTGGGGACGCCTGCGTTCCCACGTGCCGCGGGCATCGGCGTGCGTGGGCGCCGCGCGGGGCCGGGTTTGCCCCTCCGGGAGGGTTTGGCAAACGCGCAGCAGCCCTCGCTGGCCATCCCGACCGGCAAACCGGCTGGCGTGGGGAGGAGGGGAGGCCCGAGAGCTGCTGCCTGCCGCACGCTCGGCTCCGCGGCGCTCATGCGGAGTAGCTGTAATTACCGCGACGAGGCTCCCTGCAGCGCGGCGCAGTCCTGCGGCCATGAAATCCCAGCGCTTGCACGTGGCTGCTAATTAGCCCTACCTGGGGACTTCCGTGCCTCGGCACGTCGGCCCCGCTGCGGAGGCCGGGAGATCACTGCTCTGATGCCCTCTCTTGCGCGGTCACCCAAGGCCACCCCTGGGTGTGGATTGGGAGCTCCTCTTGGGTGCAGCATCTCCCACAAAGCCCTCATAGCTCCCACAAAGCGTCCTCAGATGGGCACTGGGCAGTGCTGGCACACAGACGAGGCAGTGCTCTGCCCCCCATCACTGGAGAGCAAACCCTTCTCTCTAGCTTCAGCCCTTCCCATCCCTGTGCCCCGCGCTCTGGGTGTTCCTGCTGGAGCAGGGGGTTGGCCTAGATGATCTTTAGAGGTCCCTTCCAACCTCAACCCTTTCGTAATTCTGTGTTTCTCCAGCCCAGGATCCTGCCCACCTGCACTGGGACACAATCCAAGCTGCTCCTGCTGTTGCCCTGTCTGTTTTATCCCAAATACATCTGAGTCTTGCACCCCAAGGCCTCTTCTTTTCCCTCAGGCACCCCCAGGCCCATGCACTGCTCCCCTTCCACCGCAGCATTTTCAGAGCCCCCTATGGCTGGCGCAGCCTCCCCACCAGGCTGCTTGCTCCGACCCCAACCCACATTTCAACGATGGAGGCAGGATGTGTAAGTCAGAGCAGCAGCAGTACACACGCGAGCTTGTGAGGAGGAGAGAGACGAGGCAGCAGCAGCAGGAGAGATGTGGGGAGCGTAAGAAATCACCAGCGCCAGCTCGTGCACAGCCTGACCCCGGGCAGAGCTGCTGCGAGGGCAGCCACTGCTCCTCACCCCTGCTTGGCCCAACCACGGTTCCTCATACACCAGTCGGTGTTTCCAGCACACCAGCCTACCCAGGACACCTCATTTGTCCCTGCCCTGAGCTCCTCCCCGTATGGCCATAACACAATTTTTGGGCTGGAGACATGGGTCAGTGCTACAGGAGCAGGGACCAGTGCTGCACCTCAAGGCTGACTCCCTCCTCCTCCTCCTCCTCCTCGCAGAGCCATGGGGGTGCTGATGTCAAGGCGGCAGACGGTGGAGAAGGTGCAGAAGGTCAGCTTAGCCGTGTCAGCCTTTAAAGACGGGCTGAAAGACCAGCCGTCGGCGCGGCGGCGCGCGGAGGCCGAGGGCGCGCGCCGGGGCACGCTGGAGCAGGCGGTGCAGGAGGGCGAGGACGAGGCAGCCGCAGGGCCCTCGCAGCCGCAGGAGAGCGGCGCCAGCAAGGCCGCATGGGAACGGCTGCGGGACGGCCGCGGAGTGGAGCCGGAGGAGCTGGAGCGGGCTAACAGGTTCACGCCGCCCGCCTTCATCCGGCCCACGCGGGAGCTGCACGACGACGAGCCTCTCGACATCAGCCTGGAGCACCGGGAGCAGGCGAGCACGCACGGCCAGCTCCGGCTGGAGCGCTGGGATGGGGCGAGAGGGACAAGGACAGAGGGGCAGAGAAGGGAGAGGACACACAGCAGCCCTGCAAGGGGATGCGCAGGCGTCCCTAGCACCCAGCAGCCAGGGACAGCCTGCCCAGGCCCAGAGGACCTCATCCAGCATGGAGATGGGTGCTGGAGAGAGGAGCGCTCCCTCACCAGGGAAGGGACTGGGCTGAGAGCCGGGATATGTTATTCAGGGAAGAGGGTGCTCTCAAGGGTTAGTCCTGGTCAGGTGTGGCCTGGAGGGACCCTGGGATGCCTAGGAGGGGAGGAGAGAGGAGGAGTTACTTCTGGGCACAGGCAGCTCCAGCTGTGGGGAAGAGGGAAGGAACATCTCTGATCTAGGGATTAGTCCACACAGTTCTACAGTCCACCAGCCTACAACCCTACCCACTCCTCCACACCTGCAGCCCTACTCCCCGCTCCACACCAAGAGTCTTGCCCATCCCTCCACACCTACAACCCTACCCGTCTCTCCACACCTACAACCCTACCTATCTCTCCACACCTACAACCCTGTCTCTCCACACCTACAGCCCTACCCATCTCTCCACACCTACAACACTACCCATTCCTCCATTCATCTACCAACAACAGGCCAGCACTCCAGTCAACCTACAACCCTACAGCCCATCCACCCACACCTACAACCCTCAGTGCTACCCAGCCTACAGTCCCACAGTCAATCAGCCCTAAGCACTGCTCTGTCCATCTACTCTTACCAACTCATCCACCCCACTCCAAACCCACACAGCCAGTAAGTAACCTGAAAGGCACTGCTTCATGGTGCCCTGAGCACCCCACATTGAGAAGCTGGCCTCTCTGACCACCCTGCCTCTCTGAGTATCCCCATGGCAGTGAGACAGAGCTGCCCACCCCTCCGCAGGTTGTCAACGATGAGATGTGTGAGATCTGTGAGGTGTGGACAGCCGAGAGCCTCTTCCCTTGCCGCATCTGCAGCCGGGTGTACCACGACGGCTGCCTGCGCCGCATGGGCTACCTGCAGAACGACAGCGCCGTGGAGGTGACAGAGACCGCGCACACCGAGACGGGCTGGAGCTGCAACTACTGTGTAAGCTGCAATTACCAGGGCAGTGGGTGAAGGGCTTCTGCTGCACTGGGAGCAGTGGCTGCTCCCTGGGGAGCTAGGCCCAAAGAGGACACAAGCAGGGTCTCATGTCATGGCCTGGTCCAGGAGGATGGGCCACCTTGTTCCTTGGCTCCTCCTGCAGCCCATCTTGGCTGGACAGGTTGTTGCCAGAGGAGAGGGGACAAAATGACCCTTTGCAATCTGCCCACACTGGAACCCTGACCTGCAGCCTGTCCCTGCATCTTGGCAAGAGGTCTTGGGGAGGCAGAGACACCTTCCCTTCAGGAAAGCAATGTGGAGTTTCAAGCAGCTCCAGTCAGCAGCTTTTAGGCCAAATCCTTCTGCAGAGCACCTCCTTCCACCTCCAGGTTGTTCAGGAATTCAGATTGTTCAGGAGACCACTCGAAAATGTCCCCTCCCTTAATTAACACTTCAGATCTGGAGGTGCAGAGTCTACTACCCCTCCCTTGAGCTTCTCTTCCTCCGACTGGACTGACATCCCACCGGGGCCTGGTGGCTCCTTGGGACATGCCACTGGCCAGGCAAGGAAATCTGGAACCACATGCCCAAAGGCTGAAGGTGTGAAGCAACCACCCTGCATCTTCTCTGGGTAATGCCAACGTGGGGTGCCCGCTCATGGTGCTACACCCAAGCACCCATCCTTGCAGGTAGTTCTCCCTTCCTGGGCTCGGATGTCCATAAGACCATTCTGCAACCTAGACGTGTTGCCACATCTGACCCGAGGCACTGTGCCTCACCTTTGCAACACGCACCCTGACTTCCCTTCTCCACCCCAGGACAACCTCAACCTCCTGCTGACAGAGGAAGAGATGTACAGCCTGATGGAGACCTTGCGGCAGTGCAAGATCATTCCAGGTGCGGAGCCTCCCCGTGGAAGCACGGGCTGAGCCCCCACTCTCCCCTCACACAGTCCTGGTCCATTGGCTGGGCACTGCTGGTCCAAGGTAGAGATGTTGCTGTTACCCTGCCTGGAAAGACAGAAGGTAAAAGATAAAAGGTAGAAGGTAAAGAAGGTAGATTGAGGGGTCTCTAGTTAGCACTAGAAGAAGAAGGGAAGAAGAGAAGGAGAAGGAGAGAGATGGGGGAAGAGGGAATGTGTGTGGAGCCCCCAGGGGCCTGGAGAATGGCAAGAGGAGAAAAGCTCTCCATCACTTTGAGGCTCCCTGAGTGGCCTCTGAGAATCACCCTGCTTCATGTCCCCAGTCTCAGGCCAGGCACAGGGAGGCCTCAGACCGCCCAGGTGCTGCTCTCCCCAACAGCAGTGCTTATAGCCCCATCACTGGGCTCTCCCGAGGTGCCCGTGATGTTGACTCTCCACGTGCTGAGATCCACAGGAGGATCTCCAGGAGACAGGATGCTCCTGGGAAGGCAGGTCCCCCTTCCAGGGCATCACACACTGACAGGCTTGCTCCTGCAGACACCTGCCTGACTCTGGATGACTTCCTGCACTACAAGCACCTGGTGCACAAGCAGCAGTTCGAGAAGCCCATGGCAGAGGCCCAGGAGGAGCAGGCTACCCTGCAGTTCTCCGCCCTGGACCCCGAGAAGAAGGGGCACATCGAGTGGCCGGACTTCCTCTCCCACGAGTCCATCCAGCTGCTGCAGAAGCTCCGGCCACAGGTACAGCAGACACGGCTTGGGGGCCACCTCCACACCAGAAAGGAGCTGGTTGCCAGTAGGTGTTGACTACAGGTCAACCTTGACCCAGCAGCAGGCTCCTGACCCATCAGACATGTCCCCCAGCCCCCTGGATGGTGGTAGCGGCATGGGAAGGTGAATAGCTTGGGCACTGGTGGGACTGGAGGCATCCTGGGGTCAGCGGGAGGCTCCCAGTGTCCAGGCTCCTTCCCTTGACACAAGAGGGAGTGTCCCACAAGTGTCCCTCTCCCCTATCCCCTCTCCATGCCAGAACTCCCTGCTGCGGCTGCTGACGGCCAAGGAGCGGGAGCGGGCGCGCGCGGCCTTCCTGGCCCTCGACCAGGACGGCGACGGCTTCATCGCGGAGAGCGAGTGCCGCAAGGCCCGGCACGCCTGGTTCCGCAAGCACCAGAAGGAAACGCCGTCCTGCAACGTCAGGTAGGGAGCCACGACGCCGGGCGAGCGGAGACCCGCATGGCACCGCTGCCCGCGGCGGGTGCCCCAGCGGAGCTCCGGCACCATCACACAGGATCAGCTTGGGAACAGAGGCCCCTTCTCCACCTCTCCCTCTCCCCACGGGGTCTCCTCCTCCATGGCCTCTCCCTCCCACTGCTTGGGGCGGGCACGCTGCCGCGATGGCCTCTGCCCGTCAAGAGCAGCGCCCCGCTCTGCCCTGCAGCATCAGCCACGTGGGACCCATGTCCGAGAGCAGCCCTGCCAGCAGCGGCAGCAGCAAGAGCCAGGAGAAGACCCTGCTGGCCACGGAGCAGGAGGAGGCCAGGTGAGGCCGGCGATGGGGCGCCCTGGGGGTCACGGCGTGGCCGCGCGCCCCGGGCCTCTCGGCGGGCACGTTCAGCGCGAGCTGGTGGGGAGGATGCCCCTTTCCCGGGGTGCAAACCTTGGCCAGCGGCGGGGCGGCCGTGCGGGGAAAACAGGCGCCGGGGGCGCCCGCTGACGCCGCCCCCGGCCCCGCAGGCCTGTCGACTGGCGCGGCTTCCTGCGCGACAACGTCGCCTACATCCTGGCCGCGCGCCCCAACAGCGCCGCCGTGCACCTGAAGCCGCCGGCGTAGCGCCCGTGCATGCCCCGGCGCCCGCCCCGCGCCGCCGTGGCCGCCGCGGCGCCGCCTCCCTCCTGCTCCTCCCCGCCGCCGCTCGCGGCGCCACGGCAACCCGCCCTGTGTGCTCCTATTGGCTGAGGGGGGCCACGCCCCCTTGCCACGCCCACCCATGCTGCGCCACGCCCTGGCACCTGCTGGCTGCCCATTGGCTGCCGGGGAAGTGGCTGCGGTGGCCACACCCTCCCTGGCTCGCTTTGGATTGGCTGAGAGAGGCCTGCACAGGGTGGGGCCCAGCAGGTGCCAGGCTATGATTGGCTAGAGGTCTGAGCAGGGGGCAGTCCTGGGGGGTTCTGCGCTCTGATTGGCTGGGGGAAGGCAGAGCTGGCTTCTCCTGGGCCCCTCTGGTGAGGGGCGAGAAGTGACCCCAGGAGCCGGGCACAGGGACCCTCCTGGCCCCACTGCGGGGACAGCCATGTGTGTGGGGTGGGGGGCGCCCAGGTGTCCTGGCCCCACTGTGGGGAATCTCCCACGTGTGGGTCAGGAGGCGCCCTGGATGCCCCAGACCCCACAACGGGAGTGCCCCACTTTGGGGCTGGAGATGCCCAGGGATCCCCGGACCTGATGCAGGGACAAGCCCATGTGTTGGTGGGGGGCACCTGGGATGCTCCCCACGGAGCGCTCCGCAGCATCGGCCGGGAGCATCTGTGCCCGGGGCGGGGTCCAGGGGCTGTGCACGGGGGCGGGCGTGGGGCTGGCCGGGGGTGCAGGCGGGACCTGGGGGCAGCAGAGCTGGGACACACGGCAGCAGAGCCGAGGGCTCCCCGTCCTGGGTGCCGCGGCAGGGCAGCATGGCACTTCCCGGGGCAGTGCCGCACGCTTCCCGGAGCAGCACAGTGCTTCCCAGGGCAGCACTGCACTTCCCAGGGCAGCATGGCGCTTCCCAGGGCAGTGCCGCACGTGCCAGAGCCGGCAGCAGCATCCCGATCCCGTGGCCATGGCTACCTCAGCCCGTTGGCTGAGGGAGCTCCCGGAGACGCGATGCACTATCAGGATCCCCCCCAGTGCCACGAGCGCCGCTGCCCCGGCCACGTTTCACATGAGGGGGCAGTTTTGGGGGCAGAGCCGGGGCTGGGGCGGCCTGAGCCAGGGCAGAGGGGCGGCGGGGGCCGTGCGCGTCCTAACGTCAGCTCTGTACCGAGACGCGTCCATTAAACAGTAGTGTCCGACCCCCTTGTGGCTGCCGTCCTTCCGGGGCCCGCGCCCTGCCAGCACAGAGGGAAACAAGGATGTGTCTCCCAAGGAAGGATCCCTGGGGAGAGGCATCCCAGGGGCAGGTCCCCATAGCTGGGAGGCTCCTCCAGGGGCAGCAAGACCTGCTGAGCAGGCAGAGAAGCTGCTGCTGGTGATGCTGTGGGCTGCTGTCATCCCAGAATCCCAGTGGGGATTAGGAGTGGGGAAGGGCAGGAGCGGGGAAGGCTGCCCTGGCTCCCGTGGGGTCTCCGGGGACACCAAGATGCCTCGCTTGAATCCCAGCTCCATGCCCACTGCTCCTGCCCCGTGAGCGGGACACCCGCGGTGCCTGTGCTCAGGTTCATGGCAGAGGACACCTTGCTAAAGGCTGGTCTTTCCACGCTCTTCTCACACTACCGCACAGCTCTGCCCATGGAGGAAGCCCTGTTCTGTGGGCAGCATTTCTCCTCAGGGCTGTCCTGCCTGACTCCAGACCCATCAAGGAGTCTCCTCTTCGCTCTTCAGTGAGAAGACAACTCCATGCAGGAGAGCAAAGCTGCAATTCTCCTGGCACGAATCACGTGCTGCTGCATAAAACAGACTCACTGGCCGGTTCCCCACACCCTCACACGGGGCAGGGAAAGGAGAGAGCTGGGCTGGACTGGGGCAGAGCACACACTGGTCCAGGGGAGCCTGGGGTGGGAACTGCCAGTTGCCTGCAGCCCAAATCTATGCTCTGAACATGCCACAGGATCTGAAGGTACCTTGGACAGGTCCTGCTAACACCAGCTCCCCAGGCCAAGGACAATTGATGTCCAACAAAAAGGGCAGGGAGGTGCTCGGCTCTTCTGTGCGGGATGTGGAGCGAGCCCGGCAGGTCTCATAGCACCAGACCTACTGGGCACCCATCCCTCCTTGTGCAGCCAACCGGGCTCTGCCCTGGCTCCCCGCAGGGCAGGGCACCAGAGGAGCCCACAGCTCCGTGTTCTTTCCACTCTGGGAAGACCTGGGAAGATGAAGCAGGTTTTCAGGACGTGTGGGTCCATCCCAGAGGCACCATTGCCAAGCTCAGCAGGCGCAGGGGTCTGCTGCAGCATCACTAAGCTCTTAGCCTCTGCCCACCCTGTGACTGGGGACCCTGGCTGGGCCAGGAGGGACATGTGTCCTTGCAGCAGCCTGTAAGCCTGTCCCAAATGCAGTGCAGATCTCCCCACCACAGCCCTGGAGGCCTCACACCAAAGCACCGTGAGCTCCAGTGGGATGTGAGACTGGTGCAGGCACCTTTGCCAGCCCTGCTCCCTTCTCTTCTATGGTTGCCCACACTGCCTGCTCAGGGTGTTCCTGCTCTTCCGGGTGCTCTCGCATGGGGACCCCATCATGCTGAGTGGTGTTCCAGGGTGTGGGGGAGAGCAGGGCCCTGCTCTGCAGCAAGGCTGCACCCTGTGCTGTGCACTCAACCATCGCACCACAGGGCCACGACACCCCCAAAACCTCAGCTTGCAGGCAAAGCTCAGCCCAGCACCCTAGGGTGCAGCAGAGGCCTCATCCAAGCCGGGGCACCCGCCTGATCCATGTCCCTCTGCAATGGCACCTGACCATTGCATGTCCCTCTCATCAGAGTCAGCCGGTGCGGTCCAGGCAGCTCTTGATGTGCATGGAGAACCATGTGGACAGAGGTGACCTGGAGGGCTGGGACAGCTTTGTGGTGAGCTGCTGGGCATCAAAACAGGGTTCTCCAGGCAGCAGGTGACAGCGAAGGAGGCAGATCCCAGAGATGTTGTCACCCAGTAGCCCCAACCATCCACTGCCTGCCCTGCTTCACGATAGGACCTTCTCTGGGTCACCCCAGGCTGCCCTGCCTTGCCAGAGCAGGCAGCGAAGCAGCTCGCGGGGAGGCTGTAAGAGCACAGGCAGCACGGGGAGCATCGCGGGGCAGGGACGGCTCTGGCACCTCGGCTGCTCTTTCCTTGAACCACCTCGTCACAACTGACAGGGCGAGTTCTGAGCTTGGCCATGGGCCCAACGGGAGGATCAAGGAGTCCCTGGATGGGCAGCAGGGCCAGGGGGTTGTGGCGGGAGCCAAGGGGATGCGGTTGTGTCCCCTCTTGCAGCAGAAAGGCGGCCACAGGGTGTCGCTCCTGCACTGCGCCCAAGAGCACCCAGTGCCACTTCTGGACCTGCACACCTGCACACCATCCCCAACCTATGCCAGAAACACAGCACGAGGGGGTCCTGGTGGAGCAGGGGGGCTGGGACCACCCCGCCAGCTCTGTGTCCAACCTGGCTCCCATCCCTGCAACAGCTCCAGGCACGGCGCAGACACGGCAGCTCGCACATCCCGGCATGGTGGGACCCTAAGGACCCATTCCCACCCTGGGAGAAGACAGCATTCCCAGGGGAGCTATCTGCACTCGGACGCCCTGGTTTGGGCGCTGGACTGCGGGTTCCAGCATCCCTTCCTGTCTGGGGAGAGGTGGGAGCTGTGGGTCCCCACCCTGGGGCAGGAGGGGTGGGGGGAACAGCTGCACCCAGTGGGGCCCAAGCAGCACAGGAATTAACGTCAATCCCCTGCTCTCCCTCTGCTCCATCTGGCACCCTGGTGAGTGACTACCCCTTCATCCTGGGGTGTCCTATACCCCCTCTTTGGTCTGCCAAGTATTCCCGTAGCAGCAGCTCTTTGCCTGCTTCATCCTCTCCGGCCATCATTCTGTGCCTGTAGGAGGTCACTAGCTTGAATTCTGTGGAAACGGCACAGAAACAGATAGTGGGGGGATGAAAAAAAAAAAAAAACAGGCCACAATAGTTTAAAGGGCCTGAAGTCCATCCCAGCTTGGTGGCTCTGAACCTTGCCAGATATCTGGTACTTTTGCTCCACCAAAACCAGTCAGTAGTTCAACTCTGTCCCAACTAAGAACCAGGAACAGTTTTGCAGACTCCAAATGCCTGGGAGCAGGGAAGTCCTCCCCTTCACTGCCCTTTCCCCTGAGCAGGCAGTGGAAGAAGGTGGCAGTGCCAGCGCTGTGAGTGGGGACAGCAAGGGAGCAGCTGCCTATTGCTGGCCCCACGGCCACCTGGGCACCTTTGTGGTGCCGAGCACCTGCAGGGTCCACTGCTTAGAGCACCATCAGAACGGTGCCGGATTCCCTGGCAATGGAAACGCAGCTGGGCGCTGGGAGAAAACAGCATCTCCCACCAGCATCTCCCCTTGCAGAGCAGCAGGAGCAGCGAGCTGAGGGGCCCCTTGGGGCCACTGGCCCAGCCTTGGTGCAGCCAGGAGTGCGGAGCCCACGCCGCGGGGCCGGGCAGCGCCATCCCCGGCACGATCCGCGCCGCGCGCCAGGGCTGCCAGACGCCTCCTTCTGTTCACAGGCGGCCGCGGGGCCGCGGGTGCCCACGCCGAGCCTGGCGCTGGGGCGCAGGGAGCTCCCCGCTCCCGGCTGCGCTGGGTGGGGAGGTGGCGATGAGCAAGAGGTGCAGCCGCGAGCTGGGTGTCCAGGGCCTCTCCTGCAGTATGCGGTCAGCTGGGGGCACAGGCGGACACCGAGAGCCCTGGGCGCCTCCATCTGTGCCCTCCGCATCCCCCCATTGCCCCTGCTGTGCAAGGGGACCGAGAAGGGGCACAGGGGATGTGGCCATGGCCCTGGCTCCCCTGCACTGTGCCCGGCCGTTCCCTGTCTGCACCTGGATGGCTCCTCATGCAGCCGCTGTAGGAGGGAAATCATTTGATGCTGGGCAATGGTCCCACCATCTCCTTTTGGTGGTGCAGCTCCGAGCCCCACTGCTCATAGCAGAGGGTGCCAGCTCCTCTGGGCGGCAAGGGCGGGCAGCTGTGTGCCCCGGTGTGCTTCCATGCACATTCCCACACGGCCCAGCTTCCCATCCCCATCCTGGGCTTTCAGGTGGCTCTGAAAGGTGGCAGCGCTTGGCTCTGATGGTCTGACCACGTCCTGAACCACACCAGGGTCAGGGAGAGAGCTGGCAGCGTACCCCCCCCACCGCAATGGAGGCAAGGCTGGGGCCCATGGGTCCCATCAGGGACACACACACCCCCATGCGATGGGACACGGGCTAACAGGGCACTAGTCCAGGATCTGGGCTAATCTGCGCCAAAAATAGGGTCCAAATACATCCTGGCTGGCTAGGGAAGGCAGCCAGCGTACCTGGAAAGCAGCCGTGGGTCAGAGCCAGCCCAGAAAACCCATGTAGGGTTTGTCATCAACATCCAACTTTCCTGGCCTCAGGAGCAGCCAGCCAGAGACACGGAGCCCACCCGGCTTTACCCACCAGGATGGGACAGCAAAGCAGCCCCTGCCAGGAAGGGACGGGCGCTCGTCCTGCTCCTCCCCGTGCAACGGCACCGGGCGGCGGGTCAGGCGCCTGCTGTCTCTCTCCTTTCGCAGAGCACTGGTCGGGGAGGAAAGGAGGAGGCCCTTAATGCTCGGCACGGGGCACCTCGCTACGCAGAAGGCAGTCGGAGACCCGCAGCGAGGCGAGACGGGGGCTGGCGCGATCGCTTCCCGAGCTGCTATATCTGTCTGGCTTGGCTGAGCGATGATGACTAAGGGAAGGACACGAGAGGAGTCTGCAAACACGGCGCCTGCACACAGCCAGGCAGGGGAGGAATTATCGAGGCTGGAGCGCGGGGGTGGCCGGAGGGGGATCAGGAGGGGATGGGGAGAGGGAAGGTGGAGGCTGGGTGGGCTGGTTTGGCAGCATCCCCCATTGGTGCGAGGACAACAGGTACCGGGCAGGGAAAAGAGGTCTGGGAGCTGCAGGACTGCTCCCCACATACCCTTACTGAGGTAGGGAGAGATTTCCAGCCACAAGCACTGAAGAACGGCCAGCGTCTTGTCCAAAATCCCAGCCAAAGGGACCATCCCACTACATGCAGGATGCCCCGGGCAGGTCCATGTTGGAGGATGGATCACAGCGCAGAGACACGGGTGCTGAGGTGTAACCATGGCCTGGAGCAGAGAAAGCCTCAGGCGGGAGAGCCCTGCTGTGCTGGGGTGTCCCCAGGCTGCTCCGAAGGGACCCGAATGGGCAAAACTGCCCCACAGCTGCCTGCCACGGGGCCCACGCACAGCCTGAGCGCTGCCCTGCGTGACACGCAGGCAGCCCGACCGCAGGGCACCCGCAGGAGCTCTCCATGCTCTCCTGCTCTCCATGGAGCTGCGCTGCTCGTGCTGCGGCCAGCTGGGTGCCTGCAGGCCGGCCACGTCGCTGCCACGCTTGGGACAGCTGTGGGAGGATGCTGCACTCCCAGGAATTCTCCTCGGTGCCTACAAAGTCCTTCTGGCGGGAGGAAGGTGCTAAAACACCCCTGCTGCGCCACGTCTCTCCCATGCCCCCACTCGACCCAGCAGCGCTGACGCTCCAGCAGCCGGTGCATGACAGGAATCCAAAGCAGGTGGGAGGGATGTTGGGATCCAGGTGCTCCTGCGGGGCTGGATCCTTTTCCCTGGGAAGGAACGGGCTCCCCAGGCTGGGCCACTCAGCCAGCTGGGACAGCTGACAGCTACCAGTCCCTGGGTCACCTCCTGCTTTGAGGACCAACAGCAGGATGAGGAAGAGCAAGCTGAGCACCAGTAGCCAGGGCCACATTCTTCAGACGCCCATTCTGCCTCTCTGGCCTGCAGGCTGCAGCTTTTCCCTGCCCTGCAAAGGTTTTCCACACAGCTCAGGCAGAAACATCCCAAACCAGTAGCTGTCCCAAGCTGTGCAAGCCTGCAAGCTGCTCCGTGCATGGGGAGCCCAACGCTGCCTTGCTAAGGAACACGGGTGCTCTCTATCCTGCCCAGCCTGGGAGGGTGTCTGCTAAAGGGAAGATCATTTCTAACCCCTTTTTAATGGGTTGCATCCATGAGTCCACCAAGCAGTTACCAAGGATGCCCAAGGATGTCTCTAGCTCACCAATAAGTGGCAGAGCTGAAATGCTTTTATTACCATCAGAAGAGGTGGGATGAGGTCAGGCGTGGGCTCATCAACCCAGCATCTGCGGGGACAGGAATGGGATCCAAGACCTTGCAGAAAGGGAGCTTAAGCAGGAGGAGGTAACTCAGCCCCACCAGTGTCCCTGTGACACCAGCCCCAGCAAGGGGGGATTCAGCGCCAGGATGGCCTCAGCCTCCTCTCCCGGCTGCTCATCCTCCAAACAAGCGAACATCCCTGTAGCCTGGCAACGGCGGGGACGCCATGGCAACGGTAGGGACGCCATGGCAACGGCGGGACTACAGGAGAGCCAAAATGTCAGGCAGATCGTCCCGAGTGCCGCCAGCCCCCGGGCTGGGGCTCGTGGCAGCACCAGGGTGCTCCGTGCGCCCTGGGGAGCGGTGCCATCCCTGGGGTGCCACCCATCCTGGGCTCCCTGGGCACGGTGCAGCCTGTGGGCCTGGGCTCTCACCTCCTGCTACGGCATGAGATGAGCTGGGGGGTCTCAGCCTAGGCAGGGCGCTGGGGCCGGCTGCAGGTGGAGATGCCCACGCTGCTCCCGGGGATGTGCGTGGGTTTAGGCGCCAAGCGGGTCACGCTACCCACTGTCGGCAAGGGGAGCCCCCCGGGAGCCCCCAGCCCTGCCCTGCCGCCCGAGCAGTCAGTCCCAGGCTCCGGGGGGGCTCCGGGAGCAGAGCTCCCCGCAGTGTCGCCCCTCCATCCTGCCCGGGCGGCCCGCAGTGTGCAGAGCCCCCGCCTCCTCCCCAGCACCTCCCGCAGCAGCCGGCTCCGCGCCTCCTCAGGGAAGCACAAATCCAGCATTCCGGTCTCTCCGTTGCGCTGGAGCGGGGGGGGGACGTCACCCCGGTGCCGGGAGCACCCGCTCTCCCAGGGGAGGGATGCGGCGGGGGCGTCGGAAGTTACGCAAGGCTGCGCGGAGCCGACGGGGCAGCGAGCGCGGCGGGGGCGCGCGGGCCCCCGGAGTGAATCCCCTGACGTGGCAAGCGGCTCCCGAAGCCCCCTCGCCGCCCACCGGCGCACGCAGGCCCGAGCCCACGCGCATACGCAGGCCTGAG
Source organism: Nothoprocta perdicaria (assembly GCF_003342845.1). Lineage (NCBI taxonomy): Eukaryota > Metazoa > Chordata > Aves > Tinamiformes > Tinamidae > Nothoprocta > Nothoprocta perdicaria. Next base: position 8,193,332 of record NW_020454094.1, read on the forward strand.
CCCACGCACCGGCGCACGGCTGCCTCTAAAGGAAAAGCCGCGCCAGAGCCGGGGCTGGAATAGTGAATTGCCTCATTCATTCCGGCGCTCCGGAAGCTTTGTCTCTACTTGGAGGCGCAGGCATCCGCGCGGGGAGCATGTGTGCCGGGCACGGGTGCCCCCTGCTCCTGCACCCTCGCTTGCTCCCCGGGGATTTGGGATCTTGCACGCAGTGCACAGGAGCTTCTGCTGATGTGTGTCCGTGTCCTGCAGCCAGGAACCTGCCCCAGGTGCCACCAGCACGAGGGGCTCAGGGACGGAAGCTTTTGCAGGAAATGTTTTCAGCACAGCAAGGTCACCCCACACATGCCCCTTGTTAGAGGGGGTGCTGCGGCCGCGGACCCCTCGCTGGGGCCTCAGCAAACACAGGTGGGTCCCTGCAGGCACCTACAGCCCATGCACATGAGGAGCCCCCAGCAAAGCTGAGCCCCAGAGCCACGGGGAGGCGCAGCAGGACGTTGCCCCAGGCAGGGCACGGTGCCCCACAGCCAAAGCCCCTCTCTCAGTGTTGCCCCAAATTTACAGCCCCTCCAAACCAGGGAGGCGTTTCCTTGCCCTGCACTGCTGGCCTGCAAACCCCACAGCTCCAGCCTTGCTCCCGCCTCACACTGCTGGACCCCATTGCCCCAGTTCCCCCTTTGCAATAGGGAGCGTTTTCCACTGCCACCTCCAGGATCTGCAGCAGGACCCGTGAGGGGCTCCGCAGGGTGCCCAGCCCTCAAGTCCCCATGGGCAGAGGTCATCCCTTGCTGTTGCAGACAGCTCCCTGTGCTCTGCAGGTGCATGGCACACACGCACGGTGGGCATGCTCCGTGCTGCACGGCAATGCACAGCCTGTGGCATGGAGCTATTCCCAGGGAGCAGCCCGGGCAGGGAAAAGCCGGCAACCTGCCTGCCGGGGTGCGCCCTCACTCTGCCCCGCGCATCCTTACGTAACCGCAGCTCCGTGTGGGACAAGCCACGGCACTGCCGAGCGAGAGGGAGCGCGTTCCGCTCAGTTCTTTTCCTAGAATAACTCCTTTTTTAAGCCTCATGCGGTGCCGGAGCAAACATCCCATCCCCACCTCCCGCCCCCTCGCCTGGCATCCTCCCAGCGGCGATGGGGGAGCGGCAGCCGGCGCGGGGCGCACAGCACCCATGGGAGCAGCACCATGTCCCGCTCACCGGCACCGGGGGGCAAGGTGCCCGTCCCCAACCCTCCTCCAGCCTCGCTGTCCTGATGGCAGCGCCGGGCGAGCACCAGCCTCTGACAGCCTGCACCTACCATGGCTGGAAAGCTCCCTGGAAGGAGAGAATCGTGGTCTCTGAACTGACCTCCAGGGGCTCTTCCAGCAGCCCACGCATCTCAGCCCCCTTCCAGCCGCGGGGCACAAGCACGGAGGGCACCGTGGGCAGAGAGCAGCACATGGGGTTCTCTGTCCTGCTCTCTCCACCCCATCAATCTGAAGTACCTGGCAGGCATGGTGGGACGCAGGGGACAGCACTGTGGTCCAATCCCCCTGGTGCTATCACACAGGGACGTCAATGAGCTCCTGCAGCAGCGACCCCAGCTCGGAGAGCAGCTCCTCACTGCGGTGGCCCAGTGACAGGCACCTCGCGCAAGCCAAGGCATCAGCTCAATAGCTCTAGATTCACACCGCCGTCCCCACCCCGTCCATCAACAAATCCAACTCCAATTTCACTTTGCATAATCCTTTTTCTTCCCCGTCAACCTTACCCAGACTTTGAGGCCAGATACGTGGGCTGGTATTTGTCCAGACCACTTTTCCCTTCCATAAACACAGGCTCCGCGTGCGCTTCGCCCCAGCTGTTCCTTGCCGCTCCAATTTGAGGCATTAAGGAGAGTGGTTTGCTGAAAAGGAGACCTGCAATTGTGCCAGCGTGCGGCAGCTCTCCCGCGGCCAGCGGAGCTCGGCCCCTCTCCCGAGTGGAGCCCATTGAGCGCTCGGAGTTGTTGTTCCGCTCCGGCAGGGAGTTGCTCCGCTCCGGCAGCAGCGATTCCTCCTCGCCGCCTCCCTCGGGCTGCGCATTCAGCGCCGCTGCCCTCGCCGCAGATCCAGGCAAAGCGGGAGCTGGGGTGAAGCCACCTCTGCTGGATCACCGATTCTTCCAGCCCTCCATCACACAGAGAGGCTGCTGCTTCCCTTGTTCCCTCCCTAGCTCCGCCACCCCGTAGCATTTTTCCCTCTTGGCTCACTCTTTCAATAGGTCGGAGCACAATGTTTCTCAAGTCTCTTTCTCCGGCTGCCGTCCCCAACCAGGCTGGGATACAGCCCTGGCCTCCGCTTCCCTCTGTCCCTGCAGCTGTGGGACAGATCCAGAGATCACCAAGGACACTGCACCGAGTGTCCCTGTGGGCTTGGGCCCTGCAAAGGGGCCATCCTGCCAGAGCGAGGCCACGATGGTGCCATTGGAGACAACCAATGGAGACCATTGGAGACAGCGAGACGAGAGACAGAGACAACTTCATCCAGGCCTCTGCAGCAGCTCTCCGCAGAAGCCCATCATCAGGCAGGCGCTGAATCTGCTCAACCCAACATCCTGGCAGTGGGATGTGGCTTTGGGAATGAGCATCCCAGGCTCCAATGCGGCCCCACAGCTGGATGGCTGCACGAGGCCCCTCATGGCCACAGCACCCCAACTCCGGTGAGCACAGAGCCCCTGCAGAGCCCAGCTGCAGGGCTGCCAGAAAGGGTCGGTGCAGGATGGAGACGATGGAGGCTGAACTCCCTGCTCTGCCGTCAGCTCCAACTCGGGGACGCTCAGCATCTTCTCCGCTGTTGGGTTGTCTTCTCAAGTCAGCGTTTCCAAGCCCAGAGCCACGAGCACAGCCAGGTGTGAGCCTGAGCTCTGCCACGAGAGCCTGTGTGACACAACAATGAGGAGCCTCCCTGCGTTCCTAGTGCCAACTCTCACATCCTCACACCCGCCAGCTCCTCTCTGCACGTTCTCCTGGCCTAGTGCGGGCTAAGGACCATCTACCTGGCTTGCAGGGACATACACAAGGCACCTCAGTGCCCTCCAGCACTCCAGAGGCAGTGCTTGGAAACACCCATCCCTCCCCTTTCCCTTCTATACAAAGGCCTCTTTGCTGCTTTATGATTTCCCTGGACCACAGAGACAGGATGCTCAGGAAGCAGCAACATCAGAGGGACAAGTAAATACAGACTGAAAGAAGGCAAGGGAGCAGCCTGGCAGCCCTGCAGCACCAGTTGAGTCTCTGGCCTATCTCCCACGATGATCTCTGGGCATCTGCCTGTCATTGGGCCTGGGCAGCCACAGGGAAGGTATCTTGGGAGCCAAAGATGAGCTATAAACAGGATAAAGGCCAGACAACCTTTCCTCCAGAAACCCAGCCTTGCCAGACAAGTAGCTGGTCATTTTTGAAAGGGAGAGTTTTCATAACAGAGACACTAAGCTTCCTGCAAGTCAACTCGGTACCACCTTGTGCCCTAATTAACTAGCTAGATCTTACCAGAGATCATTGAGGATCATTTTCATTGAGGAAATAAAGATTTAGATGCCAAGCAGACCTATAAAAAGGAGATAAAAAAAAAAAACAGACACATTCCTAGCAGGTACGGCAGGGATTGGCTCTGCCCCTGGCAGTATCCATGCAAGCATCAGGACCAACATCCTTGCTGGGCACACCTGTGGGTATCCATGCCCTGAAAAGCTGCAACTCACTATGTGTTTAAGGTTCCAACTCCCCAAATAACAGGGTGGTTGGAGAAACTAAGAGTCTTCATGTCCCTAATGACTAATATACTTGGCACCCACAAGACAACTAGAGCTTGGTTAAGCAGCACTCTGGTAAGAGCCTTCCTTAGGAGAAGCGATCAGGTGCCACAGGACACATGCTGAGAAAAAACTGGTCACATGCTGAGAAAAACTGATCAAGTATCAAAGGCTGGAATTAAAAGCGGGCTCTGAAAAATGGTTTCAGCTTGCAGATGGATCCCTAGAGGCAACCAGCTCTACCCAGGCTTCTTACTTGAAGGCTGGGCTCCCTTCCTAGGGGATGCAAGGGTTATAGATGGGTGGCTGGGAAGCTGTAAAGGCTGCAGAGGGGCTGCCAGGGCTCAGCTACCACCACAGCTTCTGACCAGAGAGTGTCTCATCAACCAGAGCAGAGTTCAAGAGATTCAGGTCTTACATCTGCTGTTTGATTCCTGTAGCCACCGGGACACTCGCTCCGCACTCACACCTTGCTCACTGCAAGTAAGGATGGGGACACATCCGTCCTCCCCTGCTCAGTGCACAGGGACGGCTCTCAGGAGAGACTTTCCTAGCCCGCATGCCCAGCTTAGACCTGCATATTGAGGTTTTAAAATAGAGAAAACCAGGAAGGCAGGCCCCAAATCAGGGCATGCAGAGGCAGGACTGGCCCGGGAGACCCTCGCTTTGCTCCCAGGCAGCCCTGTCCTGAGTGCTCCAGCAGTTCCCAGCCATTTATCCCACTCCTACGCCCCTGCCCTCAGGCTGCGGCCACTCCAAGGGGCTTTCCGGGCACCAGATCCCCTCATGTGCTGATGCTCAGAGACATTTGGACCTCTCCTGATGCCCAGGGACACTCGGAGCTTCTCCAGCTGCTACCAGCATGAGGGGAGAACCCGGACGGGCTCGTCACAGAGCACTCCCAGGTCAGCGTGAGGGGTGGTCTCTGGTGGGAGCCCGTCCCTGCGACACAAGGGCCGCTCCAGAACACGGCTCCGAATGGAGGCAGGAAGGGAAAAAATAGCCCAGCTGGCAGCGCCAACGCTGCCGGGAGAGGAAGCGCAGGTTGAGACGAGGACACGGCTCCTTATTCCGCCCCCGCAGGTGCGGAGCCGAGCGCTCCGCGGTGCCGGCGCCGCGGGCCCCGCCGCACCGGGCAGCGGCCTGAGGACAAATTAAAGGCTGTCATTGGCGCTAATAGCAGCTTCCATCTCCTTCCTCCTGCTCAGCCTCAAGAGGCCGGGGAGGCTCGGATGAGACACTCCCCCCCGTCCCATCCCAGGTCCTATGGCCCAGGGCTGCAGGGGCACCAGTTTGTCCACAGTGGGGTGTGCGCCCCAGTCAGCGTTACTGGGAGCTGGGCAGTCACCCCAGTTCAGTGGTTCCCTCCATGGAAGGGCCTGAGGCTGGATGTGCCCAAAGGTGCAAGGTCCCCCTCCCCATGGGAAAGGACTTGCCCGCACTGACAAGTTTCCACAGGCTTGGAAGGTGACCCATCAGCATCACCTGGGAGCCGCATCGACCTCAGGCCACAGCCAGCATGCCAGCAGGTGGGAACACAGTGTTAATCCCAGGAAAATCCTGGGCATTGATATTTTGCAGCTCTTCCCTCATGCTGCAGCTCCGGGTGAGGGAAAAGGAAGGCGGTATCTCCAGGGACGGGAACAGGCAGGAAGGAGCGACAGCACCGAATCCGTGGGCGCTGCTCTAGCTGCGGCGAGCCGAGTACAAACCCTGCCGCTGCCGCTGCCAAGCCCGGTGTCCTCAGATGAATCTCCGGCTCGCCAAGCCACGATTCCCGGAGACGTCCCTGCGCGCTGCCGCGGCACGAGAGCCGGGGACCCGCTGTGTGCAGGACTGAACCCTGCTCCCTCCCGGCTGCTGAACCAAGCCAAGCTCTGCAAGCCCCAAGCAAACCCCAGGCATTTTCCAGTCGTGCTCCATAGGGGCAGCAGGACCAAGGGCAGGACCACTGTGTGAGCCAGGGGCACCCTGCTGCCGCCCACCCAGCTTTTTTTCCCCTTCTTCCCAGAGATTTGCTTCACCACCTTTTGATCCCAGGCGGGTTTTTCTCAGGCACACAGCAAGGCTGGCGCTCACACAGGCTAATCCCACACGGCTCCAAGGTCCACGCTCCTGCCCCGGGGTGCCCGATTCGGCACGTGCCGCCCGGCAGGCTCCGCATGGGAAGAGGGCCCATGCAATCCCTGTGCCGCCTCCCCCCAGCTACACATGATTTTATTATTCTCCGTCATGCCTCCTTCAGTCATCTCTTCCGTCTGGGGGAAGAGAGCTGGTTTATGTAATTGTTCCTTCTATGGAAAGTGCTTCATGCCTTTAATTATTCATGTCACCCTTCCCTGCACTTCCCCGGCTCTTCTTTAAAAGGGAGCCGGATGTCCTGGGAGATGCAGGCTGCGAAAGAAGGGCAGCTTTGGTCAGAGCACCCACAGCACCCGAGGCAGGAGGCCGAGATCTCTGCTCACCCCTCTCCCGAGGGGCTGGATTCAGCCCCCGGCACAAACCACCCTCCCTCTTTGCCCGTTTTCGTCTGCCTCGGGTCACAGAGGCTGGACGCCAAGCAGATACAATCAGCACTGGCTCTATCCCAAAATCCCCACTGGATTTAAAAGTCTCCAGCTACTAATTCTTAGGAGGTAGCATGGAAAGGCTTTGCAAGACCAGGATAGTGCATGGGGTGAGGAGCACATGCCCTGGGAGAGGAAGGGAGCAAACGCTCCCGCTGCGCACGGATAGCGGAGCAAAGAGGCAGCCAGGACGGGAGATAACGGATAACACTAAGCAGCGGTTTAACATCACGGTGAGTCAGACACGGTGCAGGTAGCACAGCGGAAACACCGGCTCCGCAGCTCAGAGATGCCTCGTAAACACGGCACGGGAGGAAAGGAGGAGCCGGGGGGCTACTGGCATCCCGCACGGCACAGACCAGCCCCTCCTGGGAAAACACGGCCAGGGAAGACACTGCTGCTGCTGCAGCAACGGAGCCGGCGTGAAGAACACGCCAGGAGCCCCGAGGAGGCTCCCAAGCACCCGCTCCAAGCAGCCCGGCCGAGGGGAACTTGGAAGAGGCTGCCCAGGGAGGCTGTGGAGGCTCCAAGCCTGGAGGGTTCCCTACAGGAGGGGGGAGCCGCCCCCAAGGCACCCCGAGCCTGCGGGTCCCACCAGCCCCATAGAGCGCCCCGCCCCGCCCCCCCCGCAGCGGCACGCGCCGCGCCGCAGTGACGTCAGCAGCTTCCAGAAGATTCCCGAGGGAATTCCGCCGCCACCGGCACTATAAAAGGCCACCGAGGCGCGGCCTGAGGGGGCGGGCGCAGAGCGCCGCCGGCCAATGAGAACGCGGGAACAGGGCGGCACCGGCTTAAACAGCCCAATGAGTGGCCGCGGGAAGGGGGTGGGGGGAGCCCTGGGGGAGGGGGCG
>NW_020454094.1:8200867-8220093 GCF_003342845.1 Nothoprocta perdicaria
GCGGCGCTGACAAGGGGTCCCCGTGCCCCTGGGGGGGGGTCTCGTCCGCCCTCCGCGGTGACGCGATGTCCCCGTGGGGCTGTCACCTCCCCGCCGTGCGCCGGGGCGGGACAAGGTGCCCCCCGTGGCGGGGAAGCTGCTGTGCCCCGTGGGGTGGCAGGGTGTCCCGGTGGGGCTGTGGGGGCAGCTCCCTGCTCCATGGGGTGACAGGGTGTCCCAGTGGGGCTGGGGCGGTAACTCCCTGCTCCATGGGGTGACAGTGTCCCAGTGGGGCTGGCGGGATGACTCCCTGCTCCATGGATTGACAGGGTGTCCCAGTGGGGCTGGCGTGCAGCTCCCTGCTCCATGGAGTGACAGTGTCCCAGTGGGGCTGGCGGGATGACTCCCTGCTCCATGGATTGACAGGGTGTCCCAGTGGGGCTGGGGCGCAGCTCCCTGCTCCATGGGGTGACAGTGTCCCAGTGGGGCTGGCGGGATGACTCCCTGCTCCGTGGGGTGACAGGGTCCGTAGGGCTGTCCAGGGGGGCTGGGGACATGGTTAAGCCCTTCTCTTCCCGTGTGGGGGGGGCTGACATGTGCAATGGGGCTGGTTGGTGCGGGCTGGCCCCCCACGTCCCCGTCATGCTTTGGAGGGCGATGCTGTGTCCCCACGGGGCCGTGCAGGGTGCTGAGCAAGGGGTCACCCGCCATGGGGGAAGCAGCAGCTCCCACTGTCCCCATTGGAGGAGCAGTGTCCCTCTGGGGCGGGGGCAGGGAGGGCAGGAGCCGGGGGGTTTAGCCCCTCTCCCCTGGGGGCTGACAGTGCATCCCAGTGGGGCTGGGGACAGGTGAGGGGGCAGTCTGTCACCTCGTCCCCACACAGGAGCCAGCACCCCAGTGGGGCCGGCAGTGGGGCCTGTGTGTGGGGACACAGCAAGGGGACACTTAACTCCATCCCCACATGGGGATGGCAGCCCCAAGTGGGGCTGGAAATGGGGGTCACTGAGCACAGAGGAGCAGTGAGGGGGATAACCCATCCCCACAGCAGTGCCAGCACCCCAGTATGTGGGAATGGGGTCACTTTGTACTGGGGAGCATGATGGGGATAACCCATCCCCACAGCGGTGCCAGCACCCCAGTATGTGGGAATGGGGGTCACTCCCCCATGCACTGGGGAGCATGATGGGGAGCATGATGGGGATAACCCATCCCCACAGCAGTACTGGCACCCCAATACGTGGGAAAGAGGTCACTGCATGGGGGTGCCAGCACCCCAATATGTGGGAATGTGGTCACTGTGCATGGGGGAGCATGGGGATAACTCATCGTCACAGCGGTGCCAGCACCTGAATATGTGGAATGGGGGTCACTGTGCACAGGGGAGCATGATGGGGATAAACCATCCCCATAGTGGTACCAGCACCCCAATCCATGGGAACGAGGTCACTGTGCACAGGGGAGCATGATGGGGATAACCCATCCCTATAGTGGTGCCAGCACCCCAATCCATGGGAACGGGATCACTGAGCACAAGGGAGCAGTGAGGGGGATAACCCATCCCCATAGTGGTGCCAGCACCCCAATCCATGGGAACGGGGTCGCTGTGCAGGGGAGGCCGCCCGTGGCGGCGCGGTCGCCCCCGTCGCAGCGGGGGCTGCCGAGGCGGCGCGGGGAGGGTTAACCCCGTCCCCACGCAGGTGCCGGCGCCCGGTGGGGCTGGCGGTGGGGAGGGGGGCGGCGCGTGGGGGGGCCCGCCGGAGGGATGATTCACTGCGTGTAGTCATGACATTGCTGGCTGCTTCCCTGCGGCTCGCAGCCAGCGCGGGCACCGGCGCCTCAGCCTGCCCCGCGCACCGAGCCCGCCGCTCCGCACCGCGCCGCACCGCTCCGCGCCGCGCGCCCGGCACCGCCATGCCGGCCATCCTGCTCTTCTGGAGCCGCGCGGAGAGGTACGCGCCGCCGCATCCCGTCTGCTCTCGGATGGGGACTGGCCCCTCTCCGGCTGCCCGGCGGTTGTTTCTTCACGTGGGAAAGCCGCGGTGACGCCGGCCGAGCCAGCCCGGCGCTCCCTGCTCCGGGAAGGCTGCGCGCGGGCAGGAGGCTCCGGAGTGGCCGCGTGCGGGGGGTGCGCGGCGGCACTCGTGTCCCCGGCGCGTTCCGGGTGTTTGAAGGTGACTTCTGCAAGTGGGTTCCGTGCCGGTCGGGCGGAGGAGGCGCCGTCGCGGTGCCCAACGCCAGCGAGGGGGAATCAGGAGCGTGGCTGGAGTCGTTCAATGGGAACGTGGCTTTGAGACCCCCCTCTGCAGAGGCTCGGGGAATCAGTGCTGGCCCCCAGGGCAAACAGCAACTCCCGCGAGTCCGAAGGAGAAAGATGGGAAGGTGCAAAGTGGTTAACGTTACTTTTCTCCGAGTCGTGCATCATTGCTGCCCTACTTTTCTCCCTCTCTGATTCGCCTTGCGGGTGCAGCAGCCTTGACACAATTGAGCAGTTAATTTCTGGTGAAGCCCAGGGACCCTGGGGTCCTTGTCCTCACTTGCTCTCCCTGCTTTACAGCGGGAGGTGACCCCGCTGGGGACGGGAAGGTAACGGGGTTGCTGAGGGCAGGCGCTGCAGGTCGGGAAGCGGCAAGGATGCCCAGGCTCCCTGTGCGCACCTGGTAATGCGGGAGCGGTGAGCGGCAGCTCGCGGAGAGCCCGCGCTCCGCGGTCCGAGAAAGCGCCGAGGCAGCGATTAGAGGAAAATCACTGCTTGTCAGGCGGCTTCCTGCCGGCTCCCTTCCCCGCTCGGTGGCAGAGCGGGGGTGGCGGAGCGCCGCGAGGACGCGCACAAAGGAGGGCTGGATTCCGAGCACGGATCCGCTGCGGGAGCCGCTCGCTGCCGGCGGAGCTCCCCGTGCCCAGCTGCTATCCGCAGGGCATTGCTCCATCCCCTTCCCCACCGGCCCTGCCAGCCAGTGTGTGCGAGCAGTTGGCGCCGAAGGGGTGAAGAGCCCGGCGCGATGTTCAAAATCAAGCTAGAGCCGTTAAAAATGTCGGCGTGGGCTCCCAACGTGTTTGTGAAGCTGCGGTAAGTGGGTTTCCGTGTCTCGCGTCCCTTGTCGCTGCGGGACAGCGTGTCGTGAGCCGAGGCGCCTGTCCCCGTCTCGTGCGTGTCCCTGGGTCACCTGTCAGCCCGCGGTGACCTTGCCCCCCGCGATGGAGAATCCCACCGTCTGTGTGGGTCTGTTCCCTTACGTGGCCGTTAGCAGCGGGATTATGTCAAGGGATCGCTATGCAGCCGGCTCGCCGGCCAGGGGCTGCGTGCTCTGATGTCGTGGGAAGGGCTGGAACGAAGATTTTGGTCTTTTTAAGAAGCAAATAGATGTCGGCTGCTCTCAGCAGGGGGGTCACCCGCTGCGAGATTCCTGTGGGATTCGCCATGACTGGACATGTGGGGCTTTTCTGAACGTGACGTGTTTAATATAAGGTGCCGCAGGCTTGGGAGGGGAATGCAGATGCTCAAGGCACTTGCCCGCCCGCAGCCCCGGGCTCTGCAGCGCCTTCGCCCTGCGCCCTCGAGGGTTAAATGGGAAGGCAGAAGAGGATGATTGAGCAGAAGGGGCGAGAGGAGTCGTGGAAAGGCGCAGCTGATCCCGGGGAGGTGGGAGGAAAGCTCTGCGGGGACAGAGTCATGTTCTAGCACCGCACACGTGAGCATCGCCTCCGGAGCGCGGAGGGCACCCGCGGCACCCGGCTGCCCGCGGCGCCTGTCGCGGTGAATCACGGTGTGGGGCGGCTCCTCCGCTGCTCCCAGCGCTCCCGCTCCGTCCTTCCGAAGCCTCCGTCCCGCCGCGGGCTGCAGGGGAGGCCGGCACCAGGTGACTGGGCTGGGCAATGAGGTACTGTGTGACTGAGGGTGCCGGCAGCGCCGGGGCAGCGGCTGCGCGTGGCAGTGGGGCATCCAAGGGCATCCGCGGCCGGCATCCCCCGTGCCCCGGACCTCTCCGGGGTGCCGGCCAGCGCTCTGGAGGGAGGAGGTGCCGGCGTATCTGGGCCGGACCGTGGTTTTGTGAGCGGTGCCGTGGGGTCTCGGCTGGGTGGGAAGGATGGGTGGTGCTGCGGGGAGGCCTGTGCGCTCGGCCAGCTCCGGCTGTAGCAGCAACCTGGGTCCAACCTGGCGTTTCTGGCGCCAGCGCCGCGGGCTGGGAGCTGTTGGCGGCGCGCGAGGACGGTGTCGCCAGCGCTGCCTCGTTTGACCTTGCTCGGGAGCGCTTCTGCTCGCCTGGCTAATGCAGAAAGGGGCTGTGGTGACGGCCGCGGGAGGAGCTGCTCTCCGTGACGTGCCCCAGTGCCGAGGGGCTGGCTGCAAGGTCCGAGCCCTGCCTGGAGCGGAGCGGGGGAGGCAGCCCAGGGAAGCTGTGTGCCCGGGGCTCTCGCATGTACCGTGGCCGTGAGGGCACCAAGGTCGCTTCCCAGGCGTTTGTGAGGAGCTTCTGCCGACACGAGAGGCTGTTGTGGGAAAGGAGGGAGCCCGGAGGTGTTTGAGGAGGCCGAGGCGCCTGGGGGAGGATCAGCAGGTGAGCGCCGGCTGCGCGGAGCTGCTGACCTTGACTGCCCAGCGCAGCGCGGAGCTGCACCAGGCATAAAAATATCTCGGTTTTGTGGTTTGATGCAAAAGGGGAGCTGAGCGCAGCGGGGGGCAGAGGCGCGTGGCCCAAGCGCGATGATCCCTGTGGCCGCGGGCTGAGGGCTCTGCCCAGCAAGGAGCCAGAGACGGAGACCTGCCAAGCCAGGGAGTCGGGGTAGTGCTGGTTGCTTGTCCCCAAGAAAACGGCCTTTCAGGCCAACGTTCGGGGCTTCCCACGGTCCTCTCATCCCACGGGAAGGGCAGAACCCATACATCATGGGAACAGATGTGGAGATGGTGGTGGGTACGGGGCAGAGCATCTCGTAGCGCCTGTGTGGGCTTGTGAAATGCGGCTGCTCTTTGCGCAGAAGCTGGAGCGCTCCTGCGGGAGGCTGTGCCGGTGCAGAAACGTGCTGGCATTTAAAAGCCTGGATGTGGAGATGCCGTGGGCTGCTCCTCACGCCCGCGCAGGCCTGCTCGTGCCTCCAGCACCAGCGCGGCGCCGCGGCTCTGCCTCTCGCCTCCACGCTCGCCCCGGGGGCTGCAGGGGCAGGTAACCAGCAGGAGCCCCACGTCCCGCTGGAATGAACCCCCCTCCTGCCCGCATCCGTGTGAGCTTCCCTCTGTGCCGGTGGGCCTGACCCTGGCTCAGCCCTTCATCCATCTCCCCTTGCTGCTTCCAGTAGAAGTTCACAGGCTTGTGAGCCCTTCACAGAATCACAGGGTGGTTGAGGTTGGAAGGGACCTCTAAAGATCACCTGCTCCAGCAGGGACACCCAGAGCACGGGACACAGGGCGGCATCCAGGCGGGTTTGGAGACCTCCAGAGCTGGGTGCCTGGTCTGCCTCCAGAGCTGGTGCTCAGTGACTGCGCCGTGGCTGGCGCCGCGGGAGCACCAGTTGGTGACTCAGACCAGCAGAATCAATGGCACCATTGAGACAGCTGGGACAAAACGGTGTTTCCAAGCTCTCTCAGCAGCCCTTCGCTGCAGAGTGGCTATTGCCCGAGGCAGGCCGGCTTCCTCAGCCTCGCCGGAGCACTGCCCATGTGCCCGGCCAAGGAGCGGGCACGATGCCCCTCCTTGCTGGTGGTCGCCAGGAGCATCTGCTCATGGACACAGGTCAGGATAGGAGGGATCATTCGGTAACCTGCATGAGAAAGCCCAAACCTTCACGATGTAGGAATCAGTCTGCTGGAGGGGCCCGAGGGAATGGAGACGCTTAGCACAGCAGTCAGCAACAGGGTTGGTCTGGACAGGGTGCAGTTTGGAGCAAGAATGGGGTGGGACCCCCAAACCTGAGCATTTTACGAACTGGAGAGCGGGATATGAGCATGACAGCTCTGCAGAAGTCAAGGGCAGAGCACAAGCCAGGAGCAACCTCTGGAGAGCAGCAGGAGCGCCGGGCAGAGCAGGGCAGGGACAGCAGCTCGCAGGGCTGCAGAGCAGCAGGTGAGCAGCGAGCCGGGGCTCCGCGTGCACCTTGCTCACTGCTCCCGTTCATTCTGCCTCAAGTAGCTGGTCTCGTGTCTCCCGAGGAGCGCTGCTGCTTTTCCATGACTCCGCCGCCTTTCGCCGCTCCAGCAGCATGCCTGTGGAGTGAATTCATGGCCCGGCCGTTCCCTCCCCGGGGTTACGGCCACAGCGTTTCCAATGCCTTAGTATAGGCATGGCTCTGTGCTGCGGCACCCACATGATGGGGAAAGCGGAGCCAGGGAGCTGCTTCTCTGCCGTGACCTCACTGCGTTGTGTCACGCTATGACACTTAACCACCTCCTATGCCACTTAGTATTTCTGGCTGATTGCAGCATTTAGCATTTGACGACTCAAAGGGAGTGCAAGTCAGGCTAGAAAGCGCTTTTTTTTTTTTTTTTAATAAAAGGAAAAAAAGAAAAAAAAAAAAAAACCCTCCCACCACCGCAAGATGTTTCTGTCTAACGGCTTCGCTCCCTCTCCGCTAAACAGAAATTACAGCTCTGGCGTGCGGGGAGCACTTATCTCCAGCTGAACGCCAATTGCTCCGAGGAGGAGCAGAGGGTTTGAAGTTCCTTTAAGGTGAGCGCGGCAGCGCAGCCTCCGCCGCTCCCGGGGCCGCGCGGCGCCCCGTCCTCCCCGAGCCAAGCTCTGCCCTCCACGCTCGCCGGGGCCGGCAACGCCTCCACGCGGGCCCTATATAAGCGGCCGCGGCGCTGCCGGGGCGCTTCCCGGCTTCCCGGCGGCGGGATGAGCGCGCGCGGCCCCGGGGGCAGCTCTGCCCGCCGGCCCTAGCACGTCGCCCGCGCCAGCTCCGCCGCCCGCCAGGGAAACGGGGCCTTGAAGCGGCCGCTGCCATGCGGGGAGAGGCAGCTCCGCGCTGAGCCGGTGCCATCCCCAGCTCCCGGCGCTCGCCTCACACGGAGCTGTCTTTCTGCTTGCAGGAATAAGTACTCGGCCCCGGGCAGCGTCGCCGTCATGGGCAAGGACTATTACAAGATTTTGGGCATCCAGTCCGGAGCCAACGAGGATGAAATCAAGAAAGCCTATCGGAAAATGGCCCTGAGGTACCACCCCGATAAGAACAAAGACCCCAACGCCGAGGAGAAATTCAAGGAGATTGCGGAGGCCTATGATGTCCTGAGCGACCCCAAGAAGCGGGCCGTGTACGACCAATATGGGGAGGAAGGTAAGGCGAGCAGCGCTCCCGCTCCGCGGCAGGGTGACCTGGGCACAGAGGCATCCCGCGTCCTTCTCCCTTCAGACCTCAGTGGGTTTTTATAGGCGAGGGAGCGTTTTTATACCTTCCCGTGTAGCCGGCGCCGAGCGGCGTGGGCGGCGTGGCCGCAATTCTCCCCGTGAGTCAGCGCTGCCGCCGGAGCGGCGTTACGAGCAGCAGGGCTGGCGAGGACGGGCGCTGCGCCGCTGCCGGGCACAGCAATCACCCCCCGAGCGGCCGCCCCGCCGCCGGCCCCGGGGCGAGCGAGCGCCCGCACGGCCTCGTAGCCCCGGGTAGGCACCTCAGGGAGCCGTCTGGCACCTCCGAGCTCCGTAGCGCTGCCTCCAAAGGCTGAAGCACCTGCGGGGATGACAGCACTGAAAGGAGTTGGACTCCTGGGTCACCCGCGGCTCTTTGGTTGACCTGAATTTCCTAGCAGATAACCTTTCCTTCTGCCTTGATTTCCTCCCCGCAAGGCCCTCGTTAGCTTGCTCTGAGGTGCCATTTGTGAGCTATTCCCACTTTTCTCTCTGGAACAGCCTGACCTACATGATTCAAAGCCTTTCCCAATTTAAGTAATAGGTTCTTGTTTTGAAACTAAGCGGCTGCTGTTGTCTCCCGGTTGGCATGGAGGAGGAGAGCGGCGCCGCCACACGCAGCCTTATTAGTCCAATATGGAAGTCTGCAAGCCCATTTGCTGAGGGTGCGGAGAGCGGTGAATAGCATCTGCATTAATCAGCCAAGGACTTGGGTGCTTAGAAGATCAGAAGGTCTAGTATAAACAGGCAGCCCGGGGGAAGATGCAGCCCCTCCTGCAGGCCCAGCAAGCAGGTGCATCCCCTGTGAGACACCAGCAGACCCGGCAGTGCTCAGAGATACCTTCATCAGCCTGATCCTGCTCTTAGCACACACAAACCCTGCTCTTTGTAAGCACATGAGGCTTAGGAGGGTGCAGGCACGCTAGCCCCTGGCTGGTGTAGTTCTATTCACTGCCTGCAAATTGCTGGGGAACTAGAATCATCGGAAACTTAAGGGAAAAGCTGAGGAGCTCCATGGAGAAGTTGCCGGAGGCTCCTCGTGCTGTTTCACAGCAGCCTCCTGGGTGCGAAAGCACAGGCAGACCTGGGGAAACTCCTTGCTTGTCTAAGCAAAAGTGCAGGGCCGTGGAAAGCTTTGGAAAATCTTTGCCTGGCAATCCACGCTCTCGCTGTTGCCTTATACCCGTTGTGTATGTATATGTATATGTATATGTATATGTATATGTATATGTATATGTATATGTATATGTATATGTATATGTATATGTATATGTATATGTATATGTCACTGCTGCGAGCGGCTCCCTGAAACACGGTGATTTGCGGCTGTCTAAAATTAGACGTGGCCGTCTTGAGCGAGGAACCAGCTTTTCCTTGGAGGCGCCCTCGAAACCGGACTCTGCTTTGCCATTGGTCTGCCTAGTGCCTCGGGATTAAAGCGAAGGGAAACAGCAATTGCATAAAAGCTGAGACCTCCTGGCTGTACAGTCTGTTACGGACAGGGGCTCCCTGAGGACGGGTGGAAACTCCACTGCCGAAGGCAGCTAAAATAAGTGAGCTGAGTAGTGGGGAAAAAATACAGCAGAAAAGCACCTCCCTAGTGCCAGGAGGATGGAGAGGCTGAATGGGGGTGGAACCTGCCCTTGCTGAGGGACATGGATTGAATGAAAAGATCACAGCACCTGTGCCAGGGCTCAGGTACCAGCCAAACCACCGCTTGGGTGGTTTTGGTAACTGGTGGTGGTTGCTCAAGCTCTCTGTGCGGTGTCCTGGGCAGTTAGTGCTGTGTCCCTCTCCCCTGCACATGTGGCTGGGGTCACTGTTTCCTCCTCTTTTCTTCACAAGGTGTCAGGTACCTCGGGGCTTTCCCTGTTGGCGAGCACGAGCAAGGCACAGGTTTCCTTGTGGCTTGTAGCTGCGCTCTGCCAATTCCTGGAGCAAATGTTTGTGCTGCGAGTGGCCTTTCCACGTTCACCCATAATCAGCTGCGTTGCCTCTTCCTTTGATTCCTCTTCCAATGCACAGTGTGCTCCGTCCGTGGGGCAGGGAGAGGCCAGCCTGCCCTGCAAGGGCTGCTCCCTCATTGCAGCCCCCCGAGCAGGCGGTCACAGCGACTGGGCTCGCTGTACCTGGAGAGCCCACGGAGAACCTCAAAGCGGGGGGTCTGGGCAGAAGGGACATGAAAGACCTGGAAGGCCTCGTGGCTGAAGGGAGGGCCCTGGAGATGCTGGTGAGCTGGTCTCAGAGCTGTCGTGGGACAGGTCACAGCCTGTCACCAGCCACAGAGACTTGGGTCCTGGGTGGTGACTTCCATACCAGTCGCTTGCTCCTGTAAAAGGCCCACACGCAGTTTTGTTTTCCAACCAGCTCCTCCTTTTTGGAGTGATGTGGCCTGGTGGTTAGTGTTTCAAGGGGCCTCTGGATCCCACACGGTGACCCGAGCCAGCTGGGCCCCATGGCTTTGCTCTTTCTGCCCCATGGCCCAGATCCAACGAGGGAACCAGACTGGGGAGGGTGAAGCTCCCAGAATGGGGCCTGTGCAGCTGGGTGCTGAGGGACATGACAGAGGTGTTGGCCATTGCCGCGTCTCTCCAGCCTTGGAGCATCAACTGGTCTCCAGCATCCTCTTTGCTGTCAGCCCAACTGCTTGGCCTCCTCGCCAGGGCTGCTATGGCTCTGAGCAGCTCAGGTCTTCTCCTGGTGCATGGGCTCCACAAGAGCACACACGTGTGCCCGGCAGGGCAGGAGCGGAGCACGGGATGCTGCAGACCTCCTGAGAGCGCGTCCAAGTGCTGCCACCTTTCAAGAAGGCTGAGAGCCCTCCAGGCAGAGAGGCTCCCTGCTCGAGTGAGAGCAAAGTGAAGCAGAAGCCTCTACCCCACACGATAGATTCTTCAGTCAAGGAGAGCAGAGAAGAGCAGCAAATTTGTCTGCTCTGTGTTGTCCCCCTCTTATCTCCTGCTGCTGGCTTGGAGTGCAGGGGCCTGGCGCAAGGGACAGCCCATCAGAAATAGTCCTTTGCAGTCACTGGCGTGCCCCCAAAATAGTCCTTGAGCTAGGCTTGCTTTAACCCTTCCCTGCCCCTCCTAGTGACAAGTAGCATTGCGGGGTATGTGGCCATGGACCATGTGTGCACCACTGCCTGTGTCCTGCTGCCTTCCTCTGCGGTCCCTCTTCAAGGGGAGCACAAGTGTGACTTTTTGGGGGGGCTGTTTGTCTTGTGCCTCGGCTGCCTGGGACTTTACGGAGTGGACAGTGCTGTAAGGCTCTGCTGAGGACCCATTGAGGAGATTCCCACGGGAATAGTTGCCATTTAGCATTCTACAAGGTCTCCCTTTGAGCTGGGAAGAGCACCGCTGTCGGATTTCCACCCCAGTGGCAGCAGCCGGCCCCGAGACCTCGCCGTGCAGGGGGGCAGGCGGCCCACACGCGTGCTTAAACTCTGCCCCCAAACCTCCCCAGGCAACAGGGATCTCTCTAAAGCAGACGGAGCAGTGCTGCCCGGGCGCTATCAGGGCCCCAAACCTTCACCCCGTTTGCAAATCACCGCCAGGACCTCGGGTCACCCTGTTGGATCTGATGCACAGGGAGCTGTTTCGCTCCCGCGCACCTCGCTGTGCCGGGGGGATTAGCAGGGCCAGGTCTGCTGACCTCCACATGCTTTCCCCACAAAAGTCCTGCCTGCGCGGTGGCTTTCCGAGCTCAGAGCTTTTTCCAACGTGCTAGATGTGCTGCTTGCAGCCCGTGACTGCCAGTGCAGTTGTGGCACCTTGGGCAACAGGCAAGAGCAGATAGCTCACCCAGAGGTGGGCTTTGTGCAGCAGTGAGTGGGTGCCGAAGACCTGATTCACTGACTGCAGTGCCTCAGCTCCACATGCGGCTTGGAGAGGCTGATAAACGTCTGGTGGGATCCTACATCCCCAATAAAGTGCAGGATTTCTCTGAAAAGGCTTAAACCCTCATGACCAGGAGCGAGAGCCTGCAAGCAGCTCCTGAGGCAGCCAGTTCTTGTGCTCACTTTCCGAGGCCAGGCCACTGACGGTTTTCTCAGCCATACCCAGTTGCATCTAAGGAGAAGATGCTTGGTTGGAGTTGTTGCTAGTACGTTCAGAGGACATGAGGCTGTGGTGTGAGACTGGAAGAGCTTGCTTAGATGAGGAAGACACATTCAGAAGGGTTGACCTATTTGGCCTAAAAGGAAACTTGCCTGTGGGCAAGAGTGGAAATGGAGAAGACATTTTAAATGAAAAGGCTGTAACTTAAGCAGAGAGAACCAAATGGGTCTCTGAGTAGCAGAACAAAACCTAGACAGCTTTTAAGATGGAGCCAGTGGAGCCCATCCTCCCAGCCCCATTCCTCCCTGCACAGCACGGGTGCCGTGGGTCCAGCACAGCCTTGTGTCCACCGTGCAGAGCCGACCATCTTCCAGCAGGGAGGGTTTAATGTCTTGTCCTCCCTCTTCTCCTCTAGGTCTCAAAACAGGAGGTGGTTCCTCAGGTGGCTCAGGGAACACTTTCCACTACACCTTCCATGGAGACCCCCACGCCACCTTCGCATCCTTCTTTGGAGGCTCCAACCCTTTTGATATCTTCTTCGCTAGTAGCCGCTCCCGAGTGTTCAATGGCTTTGACCAGGAAGATATGGACATTGATGACGACGACGACCCTTTCGGTGCCTTTGGCCGGTTTGGTTTCAATGGCATTAACGGGGTCCACCGGCGGCACCAGGAGTCCCTGCACACGCGGAGGAAGGTCCAAGACCCACCCGTCATCCATGAGCTCAAGGTGTCCCTGGAAGAGATCTACCATGGCTCCACCAAGAGGATGAAGATCACCCGCAGGAGGCTCAACGCTGATGGCCGGACCATGCGGACAGAGGATAAGATCCTAAACATTGTCATCAAAAGGGGGTGGAAGGAGGGAACCAAAATCACGTTCCCCAAAGAAGGGGATGCCACCCCCGACAACATCCCTGCTGACATCGTCTTCATCCTCAAGGACAAGCCTCACTCGCACTTCAAGAGAGATGGGACGAACGTGGTCTACACTGCAAACATCAGTCTTAAAGAGGTGGGTGTCAGTGGGAAATCCCGTGGCGTGGGTGGTGGCACTGGGTCATTGCACATGGGGCCAAGATGGGGCCAGACCTTTCACCATACAGGTAAGGAAACGCATGAGAGACACGAGCAGAGAGCTCTGCAGAGAGGAGCTGTGGAGACTTCCTTGTGTCTGTTCTGGAGAGCTGCTCAGTCATCTTGCTGGGTGTAGGACATGGGATGCTGCAATCCCTACTGGATGTGCCTTGCTTCTTGAGCAAATAAATGTGGTATTTACCCATTTCCCCCCTTCCCCATATGTCCCATCCTTCTATTTCAACATAGAGTATTCACATATGGAAGACAACCCTGATTCTCTGTAGAAACAAGAGAAGAAGCAAGTTTACCAACGTGTATTCACGTAGCTGAGCCTGCCGTTGTGGTTGTCCTGCATAGGGCCTGGTACCTCCTCGCGTGGACAGAAGGCAGGGCCACATGGAGAAAGGTGCTACCAAACACCTCTTCAGTCAAAACCAGCCGTTTTCTTTGGTTCTGACTCTAGATAAAGGACAACAACTAAATATTCTGGAAAGCCTGGCTGTGAGCAAAAGCCAGAACCCTCAAGCCACCAGTCCTGGAGGTCACAGTGGGACTTGATGCATCAGAGCCACAACGGCTCTTTCCAGGGGTGGCAGAGAAGATTACCCAAGAACAAGATGTGCCGTTCACTACTGCTGTCTAACTACCTTTTAATAAACGCCAACTGGCAGCTGCATTTTTAACACTGACGTTTTTGGCAGCTGCCATTTGCTGTTCCTTTCAGACTCTAGACACTGTCTGTCTTCTTAATGAGCTGATTTTATTTTTTAAGACAGATTTAAGCTCTCAGGTGCATTTTATGGAAATCAGCTCAATGGGCCAGAGCTGAGGTAGGGAAACATGAGCTCTTCAGTGTGCTGGCAAGTTAAAGGAGTTTTGGGATGACTCTATGTCTTTGCTGGGACTATGACTTGTTGCCCTGAGGGCAACAAAGAACCACATGGGTCAGGAAGACCTGGATGCAAAGCCTCAACTAAAGCAGACTCATCTCAACCTGCAGACTTGGGAGTTGAATTTCTTTCACAGTGCAAGGGGATTCAGGAGGTTTATTCCTGTGGTGGCTGGCTCTGCTGGCTGCTCCAGAAATACTCGGGAGAAGCTATATTATTTATGGAGTCATGCGTGCCATATCTCAGATGATTCCTTCTGAGCATTGCTATATCTGTAAAATTAACCCCAAGCTGGCCGTCCTGATGTCCAGGCCATGCTAGTTCAGATTCGTTCACTGCTCACGTGGAGACCTGGGCTTGGAAGGACCCTCCAAGTTGCCCTTGGAGCGTGTGGCCCTGTGACCACGATCCTTCCCCGCGTGCTCCTGCAGTACCTGACCGACTGCTGCTGCTGGGGCCGGCGAGGTGCCTGCTCTGCCTCGCCAAGCAGCTCTCCGGCCGCGTCTCTCCCGCGGGACACTTGTCATCTGTGTCCAGCCGCCCATAAACAAGGCGTGTGCTGGCATTTGCTTTGCATGGTGCAGTCACAAAGAGAGACCAGTGGAAATTGCTGGTCCAGGCAAATTCCTCGGCTCTTTGAGCGGGAGTTGCTGTTCTCTGCACGTCCTCACCGCGAGCTGAACTCGCTGGAGATCCTCAGAGCCATGGAGCCTGGCTGCTGTCCCCATCCTTCTGCTTGCGAGGGCAGGACGATGCTTTGCTGCTTCCCTCTTCCTCGAGAAGAAGTAGCTCAAGTGCTCTGAAGCATGAGCAGATGCCAGGATCTCCCCGACTCCATATGCCACCACCTCGGTACGTGACGGAATAAATCACAACCCTCTTCCTCACCTAGCCTACAACTGTAGCCTTGAGTGCTCTCCTGGCGCTGCGCTTCCTTGCAAGGCTGTCGTGTTTAGCTTTAGCCTCCGTCTTGTCAGCTGCCGCGAGAGCAGCGCAGCGGGGTGCCGACAGGCGGCCCCGGGAGGCGGTCGGTGCTGGGATCTGACTCACGGATCTGCCGGAGAACTGCTGCCCTGCTGCCCATGGGAGCAGCACTGCCCGCCACGGCCTGCGCGGGAAGGAGCATCCATGCCCAGGAGCAGCACCGGGGTGCTTGGCAAGGCAGCATCCATCCAGCAACGCGTCCAGGTGCTGCCTTGGAGCTGAGCAGGAGCTTGACCTGGGCTTCTCTGCCCTCTCTGGGAACCTTCCCTGCTCCAGAGATCCCACAGGGAACCTGGAGTCCAGACCATCCTCCTCCTCTTTGATCCCGTAGACCACAGCCTTCCAGCAGTCCCTTGATCTGTAAAATTCAACAGCCAGAAACTTCTCCGCCTGGAGCGCTGCGTTGGTCAAGCTGGAGACCTCGAAGGACAAGCTGTGCCAAGGCCGACTCTTCCAGCCGCGAACACGGGCCCTTCCAGAGCTCACATCCTCATCCCATTCACCACCGCATCCCCCCGGGATAAGGGACCCTAATGGGGGAGGCCCTGCTGCTGACCTGGGTGAATCTGCAAGGATTTAGTGCAGTGCTTCTCCACTGAGACCGCTCCGGTTTCATACCAGGGAGCAACGGAGCCTCTTCCCGGGATGCAGCGCAGCTGCCCGCGCGGCGTCGGGCTCTTGCTTGTGGTCGCTGCTATTTTTCCACAACCCGTTTCTTAAATGCCAGTGAAGTTGGGCAGGAAGAATTAAAAACAAGACCATACGGTGGAGAAGAACTTGTCTGTAATTGGCGTGTCTTGCCTCTGGGGAGGACACATGAAGATGCCGCCTGTGTTCACGGCTGCTGCCCGTTTGTGCTGCCATCCCTGTGCCCCTGGCACCGTGCGCCTGGTTAGGGGCGCTCTGCGCTGCTGTTGCCAGCCCTGCCCCACGGGACTGGCTGCAGACGTCGCAGCCGGCCTCTTCTGCTCGGGATCTGCCTCTGGAAGCCCAGCTCCGTGCCCAGCCAGCAGGTCTAAGCGTTGGGCCTCACCCTGCGCCCGCTCCTCTTCGCTTTCCGCCTCTCCTCTCGGAGCTGGACACCTCCTTTCCCCAGCACAGCTGGGCTTGGGCAGCCCTGCATGGTGCACGTGAGCACCCCGAAAACGGCAAAACACATCCCGTTCCCTCCCCTTTGCAGGGCATCCATGGGGGCCCTTCCCGGGATGAGCACTGCCTGGGGCCAGCCTGCGCCCACCCCTCTCCCGGGATGCTCAAGTGCTTCATCCCCATCAAATCCACCCTTTCCAGCCTCTTTCCCTCGCCACCGAGAGCCTGGAGACAGCCCTGCCCACAGCTCCGGCAAAGCTGCCTGAGTTATTTAAGGACACCAGGATTTTCTTGCTGCATTCCTGCGTCACGTGGCTCCCTAATGCAGCGCGGCTGTGGGACAGGCCGTAGGGAGCCGGGGCCATTCCCCAGCTCCCGGGGATGGCTGACACGGAGGCAGGGCAGGCAGCAGGACACGCTGCCATCCGGGGAGGGGGGGACTCGCTGCAGCTTCCCTCTTGGGCAGGTAAAAAATAGCCGGCAGGTAAAAATAGCCGCCGGCAGCGACGGATGCTGTAAGCGGAGCCGCTGCCCGCGCGGGCACCGGGAACGGGCCCCGCGGAGCCCCGGCTTCCAGGAAAGGTGGGAGGCGCGTGGCACCGCTGCCCGCGCGGCCTCCCGCAGCCCGGCAGCTATAGATATCCGTGCTATAGATAACCCAGCGCCGGGCAGAGCTGCTGCCCGCGTGGGCGACAGCTGGGACAGCGCAGAGGCATCCGGGCAGCTCCGGCGCTGAGGCCAGGGGGGCTAAATTTAACCTGCCGGGGGGCTCGGGGCTCTCTCCGTAGATCCCCTTGGGTGCGCGGGAGGCTCACCGCATCTCCCTCTCTCTCCCCGCAGGCCTTGTGTGGCTGCACCGTGAACATTCCCACCATCGACGGGCGCGTGATCCCGCTGCCCTGCAACGACATCATCAAGCCGGGCACCGTGAAGAGACTGCGCGGGGAAGGGCTGCCCTTCCCCAAGGCGCCCACCCAGCGCGGGGACTTGATCGTGGAGTTCAAAATCCGCTTCCCCGACAGAATAGCCCCCCAGACGAGACAGATCCTCAAGCAACACCTGCCGTGCTCCTAGAGCGCGCGGACTCTCCGCCGAGCAGCAATACTCCGAACGCACGTGCCGCAGCGCCCGCCCTGCGCCCAGCACAGGTGCCCGAGCACTTTCAAATGCAAAAAACCCACCTTCCTGCCCCCCGAGGTCCTGTCCATCCCTCCCTCCCGCCCGCCCCCTCGGCCTGTTGTCCGCCCCGGCAGTGGAGGGGCCGCGAGCGCGGGCTCCTGCCCGGCCCCTCGCGCCCCTCGTGGCTGCCAGCCCCTTTTTGTGGTTGTTCTCTCTTGGGTGCAGCTTCCCTGCCTCGCACAAGCGAGTGGCACGGGCTGCCTGCCCAGGGAGGTGCAGCAACTTGGCAGTTCTCGTGTCACCCGCTTTTGAAGCCAACTTTCCAACTAGAGGATGGACTTGTAGGGCTTTCAGTGCGGTGTAAATAGGACTTTACACGACCTCACTCCCCCGTCCCACGCGAGTTTCCTCTTCCCCTCTTTGATACTTGCTGCTGTCCGGGGTCCCGGCTGTACCGAGGTGCCAAGGAAACAGCGCGTATGGCAACGGGATCACGTCCGCACACGGTGGCCACTGTAGCTGGACTGTTCCTAACCTGGGACCATGGTACCCAGTGCCGCTGCGGTCCCCTCTCCTGTGCCAAGGCTACCACCGAGCATCACCTGTGCCAAACGAGACCACGGAGCTGAGAGCGCCTGGGAATGGTCCCTGCCGGGCCCGTGCCCGGGCCGTGGGTCTTGGCTGGGTCTGTCCCACGTCCCTGCGCGGTGCTGGGCCCGCGTCTCCCTGTGCCTGCTGCCAGGCCAGACCCCGAGCAGGAGGCACCGCGGAGCCCAGGTGGGAGCTTTCTTGTTCAGATGTGTTGAGTTTGCATTGCTGCTTTTTTTTATACGTATATATAGATAGCTAGGTCGACTCCATAAGGGTTTTCTCTGCCCGTTTTGGGTTTCCTGGAGTGCTTCATCCTGCCTTTCAGGGGCTCAGTTCAGCCATACGAACATCATGCCTGTGAGAACATAGTATGTGTGTAGCACAAGTTCAGGTGCAAAAGCAGAGCCAAGTGTGAGCAGAGCTGTGGATTTTCACTAGCGTTTTGAGTTCAACCTTAGGGATTTTCATAGGAAGAGAAATGCACGTGTATATATTTTTCTACAGGGAAGACGAATCCAGGAGGAGTTTGTGGGCGTTTCGGCGAGGCTAGGAGGAGCATGAGGCAATCTGCTTGGTGGTTTTGTTTTTAAATGCTGTATTTTTTTAAAACTTCGGATTTCCATCGGGAGAATTTTTATATTTCTTACCTCTGTCGGCCTCTTCTGCCTCGTGCCCATTTCTCCCGGGAGGGCCCTGGGAAGCGGGAGGCGCCGCTGATCCCACGCGGCCTGGAAGCAGCAGCAACTCCTTCCCGCTCCCCGCCGGCACCCAGAAACCCCGTGCCCAAGGGACCCCCCCCCGGCAATCCCGGGCTTTTATCTTACGGGATCTTTATCTTTCTATTAGAAACCGCCCACCTGAAACGGGGGCTCGGGGGGTGCTCCGGGCGCCGCGGGCGCCGCGCCGGGCTCGGGGAGGGGGCGCTGGGAAGGGCCCCGCGCGGCCTCCGACGCATCGCCCGGCTGGAGGGGTTGGGACACGCCGCCTTGCCCGCCCGTGGGCCCCACACGCAAACCCTGGTGGACACTCATGAAGCGAGAAGACAGCGCAGCGCGCGCCCGCGGGCTGCTGGGTTGCTCTCAATGAGCATTGAGTTTCAATGAGACCTGAATGTTTTCTAGTGTTTTTTTTTCTTTTTTTTTTTTTTTTTTTTTTTTTTTTTTTTTTTTTTTAATGTCAGTATTGAGAGGAGAAATAAAGTATTTTAAAAAATACACCCCGCTGGCGTGTGTCGTGGTGAGCGGCGTTGATGGGGATGGAGGTGGGCAGGATCTCCATCCTCCACCTCCGCCCCGCGCTGCCCTTCGTGTCACCATTCCCCAGCTCATCCCGGCCAGAGCTCCTGGCCCAGCGCCAGGAGATCCCCAAGGAGGGAGCTGCAGGGACAGGCAGGGAGGTGACATCCAGCGGCCAGGGTGTCTGTGGGAGCAGTGCGGCCACCCTGTCCCTGGTGAGACAGCAGCAGAGCTGGGCAAGGGCTGTCCCCAGGGATATCCATGGGACAGGGATATGCACAGAACAGGAGATCCATGGGATAGGGATGTCCACAGCACAGGGATATCCATGGGACGGGGTGTGTGCAGGGCAGGGATATCCCTATCCATGGGACAGGGGTGTGTGCGGGGCAGGGATATCCATATCCATGGGACATGGGTGTGCGCAGGGCAGGGATATCCATATCCATAGGACAGGCATGTCCACAGCACAGGGATATCCATGGGCCAGGGGTATGCACGGGCAGGGATATCCATATCCATGGGACAGGCATGTCCACAGCACAGGGATATCCATGGGACGGGGTGTGTGCAGGGCAGGGATATCCCTATCCATGGGACAGGGGTGTGCACAGGGCAGGGATATCCCTATCCATGTGACAGAGGTGTCTGCGGGACAGGGATATCCCTATCCATGGCACAGGGGTGTGCACGGGGCAGGGATATCCCTATCCATGGCACAGGGGTGTCCACAGCACCGGGATATCCCTATCCATGGCACAGGGGTGTGCACGGGGCAGGGATATCCCTATCCATGGCACAGGGGTGTCTGTGGGACAGGGATATCCCTATCCATGGCACAGGGGTGTCCACAGCACAGGGATATCCCTAT
>NW_020454094.1:8221796-8254130 GCF_003342845.1 Nothoprocta perdicaria
GGCACAGGGGTGTCCACAGCACAGGGATATCCCTATCCATGGCACAGGGGTGCGCGGTGCCTGCGCGAGGCCCAGCCGGGCCCCAGGGGACCCGAGCGCGGCCGCCGCCCGCCCCCTGCTGGCGGCCGCGGCTGCCGAGCCCGGGTGTTCCGGGGTGCTGCGGCAGCGCCCCGAGGCCCCGGGTCACAAACCGGCCCCTAGTCCCCAACCTGGGGCTGCAGCCCCCCCGCTGCCCCCCAGCACTGGGCTGGGGCCCGGGGGCTGCGGGATCTGCACAGCCCCTCCATGCTGCGCTTGAACAGGGCATGGACGTGACTCCCAGGGGACACGAGCTCCAAGGGGAGCCGCATAGACGCACGCAGACATTTGTTCCCCGTTTGGCCAGTTTGAAGCAAGCAGGTTAAACGTGAAACGACTGCCAGCCTCTCGTGGAGCGGCACCCCAGAGGAAATTATTAATCAAATTCACAGACTAAAAGCTATGAAGTCTAAAAAGAGCCACCTCTGTGGTGGGGCCCAGGGCTGGCTGGGGAAGGGGGATGAGGGCTCCCCACCGCCCGTCCTGCTCCTGGCGCCGGCCGGGGCTGCTGGAGCAGGGGCCGAGGCGGCGGCAGCGCCCGCAGGGCACAGGGTGCCGGGGCAGAGCAGGCCGCCGCGTGGGCGCGAGAGCGGCCGCTGCCTCAGGGCCGCCGCTCTCCTCCCTGCTGCGCAGGCCTGGAGCTGCCCCCGCTCCCGGAGCCCTGCGGTGAGGGCGCCTCACGCAGCCCAGGTGCCTCGAGGTGCCTCACGTGGGAGCCACCCCAGCAGCCACAGAGGCCACCGGGTCCCTCCCAGCCGCGCCACGGACAAGCGGAGGGGTCGTAAGAGCCGAGCGGTGCAGGGAGCCGAGCGGCAGCCCTGACCTTGGCCTTGCTGGAGAGCGGCCCTGCAGTGCGAGGACAGGACGAGCACCCCAGCAGCAGCTCCACCAGCCCCTGAAACTGGGCCAGCTGATCAGGCAGGCGCTGCCCCCAAATCCTACAGGCAGCTCTGGCTCTTCAGGCCAAGTTTGTCCCGGCTTTTGGCGTTTCTCCCAGTCGCTGCCCACTCCAGGCCCAGGGAAGGAGCCCTGCTGCTCCCATCCACCTGCTCCTGGGACACTTCCCTCTGCCCCCCCTCCTCCCCTCCAGCTGCCTCCATGGAGGATGGAGCCCATCCCATCTCCACCTACTTGTGCCCCCAGCCCAGGGCCTGGGCACTTCACGGTAGCTGAGGCTGTCACAGAGCAGGGGCCCCCAGAGGCCAGCAGGCACCTCCGCACTCTCCTTGTCCCACAGCCGCCCACTGCAGTTCTCGTTTCTTGCATAAATCCTTGCAGAGGCCTCCCCACACCTGAGAGAGCAGCTCCCAGCCAAAGCCCCTTGGAGCAGCCCCGCTGCTTCTTGCTCCTGAGGATCAAAGAGCGGAGCCAAGGATGCTCCACTCTTCCCTGCGCCGCTGAGGCCGGGCTGCACCGGAGCCCAGGCACAGCCCGGACCCCCACTCACCTGCCTTCAGGCACGACGGGAAACGGCCAGCGCTGTTAACATGAACCTAAAAAGCTAAGAGTGAAGAGCAGTCTCATTAGCTAGACAGCTTGCACAAAGGAACAGCCAGCACATGGGTAGAGTTTTGTGGGATTTTTATTATTTTTTTATTATTTTTAAATTTTTTTGGCTTTTTTTTTTTTTTTTTTTTTTTTTTTTTTTTAATACAGGCTAGCGTTGTACCCTTTGCTAAAGCTGCTGATTCTGCCACATAAACTAGAACAGAAATTTCTCAGAAATTAAGTCGGTTCCCCTCCTGGTTAATGCACTGTCTGCCTCCCAACTGAACATCGGTGTGGATTTGTGTTTGCAGAAAACATTCCCTGTACAAAGTCTGACACGCAGCTACACTGGTTCTGACTGAGGAATGAAGAAGCCGAGAGTCCACTGAACATTGGATTTTCCCTGTACAACGTGGCCTGATTTGGAGTTTGGTCCACCGAGGACAGCGAGTTAACCGTAGAGATCGTCGTCATTGTCTTCACTGTACACGTTGCCCCCGCTGCCACCTCCTGTGCCTTGGCTGGGGCCGGCGCCTCCCTGGTTGCCCGACGGGAACCTGTGGGGCAGATGGGGAGAGATGTGGCTCAAATGCCCCCTCGTACCCTGGCGCGCTCCCCTCCCTCCGCCCCAACTGCCAGGTAGGACAGAGGGGGAAATGGGGATGGGCAGCACGTCATGCTAAAGGTCTCCATTGCTGCCAGGCATGGCTTGTGTTAACGGGAAAGGGCTCCTCAGCGCAGGTGGCCTTCAGGAGCCCTAGCAGAGCGGCCACAAGTGGCCTGTGGCACAGCCCAGACCGGCCCTGTGCTCTGGGGGCTGCACCAGGAAGGGGAGAAGCGATGGGAAAGGTGACTGCCTCCCCACATGCTGCTTGCGAGGCTGCTCCCTCCCCGTCCCTCCCGGCTACCTGAAGCTGCCGAAGCCACGGCTCTGCTGTAGGGTCTGTGCAAACATCTCGTATTTCCTGATGTCGTTGTCGCTGACGGAGCGGCGAGCAAAGCGCATGGCCTCCTCAAAGTGATCCCTGCGGATCTCGGGAACTGGGTCATCCTCCTCCACTTCCTGCATGGGACAGAGGGCCTGGGTGAGGCGCCTGCCCCGAGCTCCCTCGGGGCTGGGATGCTCCAACAGGAGCCGGGGCAGAGGCCGGAGAGGACACTGCAGCACACAGTGAGTCACAGCCACTGCAGGGGCAGTCGGAGCGAGGCCAACAAGGAGGTGCCCGAGCGGGGTCTCCCCGGCCCATAGCAAGAGGCCCAGCCCCCTGGCTCGGGCAGGAGGAGCCCGTGGGGCTGCTCTCGTGGCCACGGGGGCCTCCTGCCCCTCCGGGGAGCTGCCGAACCCCGGGAGCCGCGCTCACCATGGCCGAGGGGTTGGTCTGCCTCTCGCGCTCCCGCCGGATCTCGCTCTCGATGGACTCGCGGATCGCCAGCTTGCAGGCGCGCTGGCAGATCTCCGTCAGGTCAGCGCCCGAGAAGCCATTGGTCATCTTGGCTAGGAAATCCAGGTCGACATCCTAGGGAAAAAATAAAATCCAGGAGGCTTGTCCTTTTTGCCTTACATTCCCAGGTGATAAAGGGGTGCCTTTAGATCCTCCTGGTACCAAGGTACCACCTTAATGCTGCCCAATTTTAGAAAATGAGCTATGCAGGCTCGTGTCTGGAACGGGTTAACTACACACAACAGCAGGCTGCACTGCTCCCGTGCTCAAGACGACTCCGTTAAGAGCCACAGCTGCCTTTTTTCCTTAAGTGTACTTTTTTCCTTAAGTTCCTGTGGAACTTCTGGTGCTTCAGTTTGTGGCCGTTTCCTCTTACAGGACCAACAACCCTCTTCCTTTGACTGAGGCAGTAGTGCCACAACCTCCTTTCCAGCTTTCCTCCCTGACAGTGCCTGAAAAGGTAAGTCTGACATAAAAGTGCCTGAGCTCTTGCTTGACATCTGCTCTGATTAATAGCACCATCAGGTGTGTTCTTGCCCGTTCCCCTGGAAGGCACATGGCTCTTGCCTGTGATAAAGCTCACTACCAATTTAGGGTGATGACTCCTCTTCAGCTTCCATCCTCCTTCCTTGCTTTCAACATCTACTTTTCTTACAAAGTACCAGAATCTTCTGTAACTGGTTCAAGGCTTTCCTGTTCCTGCACCACAAGCAGAACTCTGCTATGTGATTAAGACTTGCTGTGCTACTTCATGTGTGTACACACACAGTAAATGTATGTCACTGACACCTGGTTTCACCCCTGTCTAGGTTTATAGCTCAAGCCTCCCTCCCA
Organism: Nothoprocta perdicaria; assembly: GCF_003342845.1. Classification (NCBI taxonomy): domain Eukaryota; kingdom Metazoa; phylum Chordata; class Aves; order Tinamiformes; family Tinamidae; genus Nothoprocta; species Nothoprocta perdicaria. Next base: position 8,225,639 of record NW_020454094.1, read on the forward strand.
TCTCTTCATTCCCATCACTCAGGCTGAAGGGTTCCCGGCTCTGCACTGAGTGCATTGATGCCCAGCCCCCTGCTTTGTCACAAGCCTGTGAGGAGCATTTCAAACACGCACCAAACTCAAGTCAACCACAGCCAGGGCACAGCTCCTACCTTGGCGACCGGTGATTTCCTCAGGTTGGCTTTAAGAATGGCCACCCGGGACTTCTCGTCAGGCAGGGGGATGTAGATGAGCTGATCCAGGCGGCCAGGGCGCAGGATGGCCGGGTCAATGATGTCCGGCCTGTTGGTGGCACCAATGATGAAGACGTTCTTCTTGGTGGACATGCCGTCCATCTCTGTCAGAATCTGGTTGATGACGCGGTCGGCAGCACCGCCACCGTCTCCGATGTTCCCACCTCGGGCCTTTGCAATGGAGTCCAGCTCATCAAAGAAGAGCACGCACGGGGCGGCCTGGCGAGCCTGCAAGGAGCAAAGAGCCTCAGTTCCTGCACGTGAGGTACCATCAGATGAGACATACACCTCTTTCACCCTAAGCCTGCCCTAAAAGCAGCTCCGAGGAGCACGAGAGTGCTGCTACCTCACAGACAACTTGGAGGAGCTGCTCTGGAATAACCTCCTTCCTTACAACGCTCTGCGTTTCCCAAAGCTGGGAGCACTCAGAACCAAGCAGAAAGGTGGTAACTCCAGTGCCTAGAGGGAGAGCCAAAGCCACAGTGCCTGGACCAGAGCTGTTCCTGCAAGAGCTTGGGATGTCAGCTGGCTATTTAGGCAGACAAGTATCAGTTATCACGACAGACACGTCACAGGGGAGTGGGGATCCAGCTGCTGCCTTCAGCTACGGAATAGGTGGTTATGGGGAAGAGGGAACCAGATTCTGCTTCGAGGTGCAGTGAAAGGACGAGAGGCACCTGGCACAAACTACTGCAAGGGAAATTCCAGTTAGAAATATAGAAAAGAAAAAATTCACAAAGAGAAATCTCAAACATGTGTATACCAGCCAAAAGAGATAGTGGATTCTCCATCCCTAGCACATGCTCAGAACTAAACTACACAAGGTCCTGATCAAACTTCCAGGTTATCCCTGCTCTGGGCAAACAGCTGGACTGGACGGCCTCCGAAGTTCCCTTCCGAACATATTATTCTCCCTCCTTCCAGCTTTGCTCTCACAGCACCATTCCTGGCTATAAGAATAAAGGATTCCCAAGCTGATTCATGCAGTACCTCCTGGAACAGGAGCAGGTAGTGGGACTGAACTCCTTTCCAAGCCAAGTTTACTGCAGTACAAGAATTTTTAGGACATTTTGCAGGTCTGCAAAAGACTCATGGGGTTTCAGGACACATGTTCAGGGATCTGGAGGATATCTGCCCCATCCTAATCTTCACCCCTGCTAAGGCACTTAAATATTTAAGAGTGCAAAAGGAAGAAAACACGATGTTGCCATAAGGCCTCATTTCTTAACATCAGGAGAGCAGCCTGCAGTCACAGCAGAGATAAGGAAACACCAGACACAACAAAAGGGAACCAGGCCAGTAAGCGAGGCTCAGCAGAGCCATGTGGTGGGGCACATGAGCACAAAGAGGGCAGAAAGGGCGCTCACCTTGTCGAAGATCTCGCGCACGTTGGCTTCGGACTCGCCAAACCACATGGTGAGCAGCTCGGGCCCCTTGATGGAAATGAAGTTTGCCTGGCATTCATTGGCAATGGCTTTGGCCAGCAGGGTCTTACCACAGCCAGGGGGGCCGTAGAACAGAACCCCTTTGGATGGAGTCATGCCAAATTTGAGGAACTTGTCTGGGTGCTCCACAGGATACTGAAAGAAAGAAGGGTCTTGAAATGAGCCAAAAAGGACCTGGACCCTGCCCTATACCAGAAGAGATGCCCGAGACTTCTGATGGGTTAAAAACAAGGTTCTGCCTCTGGATGCTACTGTAGTATTCACATTAATACCGTCTTGAAAAGCACCACAGGTAAATTGTAAAGCTGCCTTAAACATACAATTTACCAAGTATCATTTTCAGTACTTTCCCAGCACACTTAACCCCTGCTGAGCAGTTTCACTCTGCCCTGCAGAAGCAAAAGGGAACAACTAATTAGCTCATCTATTCAGCTCTGCTCCCCAAAGACAGCCAAGGTGTCTTTGAGGTGGGCACGTATCCCCAGCAACAAGGCCAGAGTTAAGGTGATGATTTTCATACCAGAAAAATTGGGCTGAATAAGAAAGGAAAAGAGATTATTTTATTCATAGATAGGATATTCCTACAGCAGTAAGAGAAACTGCAAACAAATGGGTTTTGACAGTATGCCCCAGCCTCTACCTTCATGGAAGGCTCCCCAAATGCTTCCCTGTCCCTGTGTAGCACTGACAGAAAGCCCTTCACAGGGTCACTGCATAAAAAGCTGCATTCACTTTCTAACACTACTTAACTTGGGGACTCTTGGCAGTGTCCCCACTGATAGCCTCCGCGTAACAGTAGCAGAAGCACCGTCCTGACAGTTTCTGCATGAAGCAGAACATCCGTGAAGGAAGTCAGTGCAGATCCAACTGACAAAAGCTGGATATTGCCTTCCTGTATAGGCATCCTGCCACTGAGAGCAAACAGCAGGGAAATTCCAATCCACAGCCAAAAAATACCACCAAAACTCTGAAATTACCCTATTCCTAACCCAAACAGGAATCTGAAAAAGTTCTGCTTTTTATTATTATGGCCTATCTAGGCAAAGATCTATGAGAAGTTCTCACCTGTACAAGCTCCTGGAGTTCTCTCTTTACATCTTCTAGACCACCAATATCTTCCCAGGTAACCTGGGGCACCTCCACCACCGTCTCCCGGAGAGCAGAAGGATTGCTCTGGCTCAGAGCCCACTGCCATGGGAAGAGAAGGCATTACGTGAGTTCTGATGTGTATGGTCACTTCCTTCAAACCTGCAATTGGGCATTGCACCTGAAAAAGAGCAGCCCTCCTTCCTCACCCTGAAGTCATCCATGGTCACGGCCAGAGAGTTCATCACTTCGGCATCAATGGTTTCATCTTCTAGGTCTATGAGATCCATCTTCTTTCTGATAGCCTGAAGAGCAGCTTCTGAGCAAAGAGCAGCCAAGTCAGCACCAACGTGGCCATGGGTCTCATTTGCCACCTGAAAGCAGAGCATCAGCCATGACTCACTGGGACACAAGCGATCCTCAAGGGCAACACGTGCTCTGGTCACCCACTCAAAGGTACAATAAACCCTAGGGGACAAGAAGATCAGTGCTCTAATTAAAGACTGCCACTCATTTACCAGCAGAGACACTGCTGTTGTATCTGAGATCAAAGCTGCAAGGGGAATTCAGACAGGGTACAGAAAGACTGTCTGGAGAACTGAAGTAATTCAGGACAGAGGTGACAGGAACCATCCAGTTTACATGTGCTCCAGTCTTACCATGCACTTAAGCTGCACCCAACTCAGCAGCTTGTTTCAAGCTTGCTTTTTTTATTTATTATGAGAAGGCAAGCAAAAAAAAAAAAAAAAATCAGAAAGGCACTTCCTGTCCGAACAGATGTTTGTTTCCCTCAGAAATGCTAGTTTAACTAGTGCTTGAGGACTTCTGGTCACTTGTAAAGTGGTTGAAGGAAGCCCCAGATCACACATTCACCCATTTTCATGCCCTCTTAAATGAACTGCTCTTCTTCCATGATCAAAGCATAACTACTCTTCTACTATTAAACACAGCATAAGGAGCTTCTGTTTACAGAGACCAGCTTTCCCAATTGCAGGTCACTCACCTGCTCCAGGTCCACATCATCAGCCAGTTTCATATTTTTTGTGTGGATCTGCAGGATCTCCAGGCGTCCAGTGGCATCTGGGATACCAATATCTACCTCTCTGTCAAAACGACCTGGGGAGCACACATTAAACACACATTAAGCACACCTTAAACATACATTAAGCTGCTGACCCTGAACTGAAGGGGCTGCAGTTGCTGCCTTCCTCCCACTGAGCCAGATAATGACACATCAAAAACATTATAATTCCAGAAATTGACAGAGCTTTGAGTTTCTCTGCAGTGTATATCAGCAAAAAAGCAAAGCAAGATCAGAGAAGGAAGAAAGGATTTAGACACTTGAGAAAACTGAGAGTATGGGTTTCACTAGAGTCCAAGTGTGCAGAACACGGAATCACTGTTTCAGTAATTGCCTTCAATTCTTATTTATGGGAAAATCAGCTTCCCATAATCAGCATACCATGAGACATTTTTATTCATTTCTACCTTTTCATCCTCAGCACAGTAAGTGTCTGCAAATACTGAGAGACAGATTTTCCAGAACTTTGGTACTGCTCAGAGTGCTGTTCAAAGTGGTGAAAGCACAAACAGCCCCAATAATTGAGGGGAGGGAAGGAAGCAAACATGTTACTGCAATATTATGTACGGTACCAGCCATTTACCTCTAGCCATAGCTGTGTTTTCAAATGGCTAGTTATACATTTAAGAGGTTAATCTCTTCTGAAAGCTTGACTGCTCTGCTCTTTTATTCTTTATAAACTGTTCATACATTCACTCGCATTATGAAGATTTGAAAACTTCGACCTCAAGTTACTCATTTCTAGGAAATTCAGTTGGAGAAGTTGGACACTTCAGAGCCCACTGCAACCCGAGGCACAAACACCCCTTAGGTAGCCATTTACTCCTGCAGTGTGTCTCGGAACAGCCTCATTTAATAGAGGCAACCACACCGTTTTATGTCGAAGTATTTCACTATTTCTACAAGTATTGACCTAATAAAGTACAGAAATTAATACCCAAGATTAGAAGTCTAGAAAAAAAATCCAAACAAGGCATGGAGAGACAAGTCCACAGTATATGAAGTTATTTAACATTAATTTCTGCTGAATCTTTTCAAGGTCTCCCAGTATAATCTGCAAGAAAGCATCAAATACACAGAAAAGCCAGCAATTCTGGTTACCAAATCGCCTGAGTGCTGGGTCAATGCTGTTAGGTCTGTTGGTAGCTGCCATAACGATCACATGCGCTCTCTGCTTCAATCCATCCATAAGGGTCAACAGCTGGGACACTATGCGACGTTCCACCTCTCCATGTGTCTATGGAGAGAGAAAGCAACAGCAGGACTAAGTACAGCACGACACAACAGCTAGTCCTGCACCACGAACATGGACATCACAACCACAAGCTATCGTGAAACCTACTGATCTGTAGCACTCCACGTGCTGAATCTGACTGACCTGCTAAGATTAGCTCTGCTTTATTCTTATGCTCAAATGCTGAGGTTCAGAGACTCACAGAATGGTTGAGGTTGGAAGGGACTCGAGAGATCATCTAGTCCAAACTCCCTGCTCCAGCAGGGACACCCAGAGCACAGGGCGGCATCCAGGCGGGTTTTGAAGACCTTGAGAGACTCCACAACCACCCTGGGCAGCCTGTTCCAGGGCTCTGTCACCCTCACAGTGAAGTTCTTCCTCACATGCAGATGGAACTGCTTGTGTTTCAAATTATATCCATTTCCCCTTGTCCTGTCACTGGCCACCACTGAGAAGAGCTTGGCCCCTTCCTCCCTACATTCACATCAGCCTAGGTTCACATCAGCCACTCCCAAAAAGGACCTAAGGCCACAGCACTTGCTTTACCTTCTCTCTCTTTGGAGCAATGGCATCCAGTTCATCAATGAAGATGATGGCAGGAGCATTCTTTTCTGCTTCTTCAAAGGCTTTCCTCAGGTTGCTCTCAGACTCACCAGCCAGCTTGCTCATGATCTCAGGCCCTACAAAATACAGCACGAATTCAGCATACAGCTGACGACTATTTTTTTAAGTACAAAGACCACATGGGAGTGTCTATATCTTAGGCCAAAGCAAACATCAACAAGCAATTTCTCACTACATTAGTATCTGCACAGGAAAGGACAGGATACATTACCATCATTCTGGTGTTCTCAGTTTATTCTGTCAGCACTCAGTGAGCTACCTAGATGCCTCTTTCCTTACCCTGTTTCACACTGAAATGAGCTTCTCTGCAATGTGCAACCACACACTGCTAATGCCCGGCCCAGCCTTCAAGAGAAATCACCAAATTACAGTGATGAATTTCTGGATTTGGGAAGGAAAAAGCTGCAAGCCACTGAGTGTCTCTGGCTTGCACTATGTGGGTAGATATTCCCCTCTGTAAGAGCCCATAAATACTTAAAAAAGAAGTTTTTTTCTCAGAAAATAACAAAAGGGATCCTCTACGAACCTATCAAACACAGAAGGAAGGGCGACAATCCCCTGAGATCTCCTACAAATGCTAAACACAAATGCAGACTTACACATTTATTCCCCCATGATGACAGGAGGTTATGAGGAAATGGTTATGAGGAAAAAGCGGCTTCTAAAAGATCCAAGGAAAAGTAATCTGCCCCTCAGGAGAGCACTGATGGCAGCTGACTTCAGCTAGCTGCAGAACCACTGCTGCAGGTCTGTCCTCAGAGTCTTGCATTAAAAGTAACTCACCAATTCCTACCAGTCCTGTGCTAAACACTGCCTGAGGCTCTAGGTTTGGGACTGGCAGATAAAGAATATACCATTAATTCTGACATCATTATTTTTACTATACCACAGAAGGGCAAGTCTCTAAGGAAAAGGCTAGAGGTCCCTTCTGCACACTTAGGAAGCACATTTCAAGGGCTGCATATGCTTAAAAGCAGCCCACTTGCATCCTGCGCCTTGAGATCACCCCTGCACTGTGTAATACACTCCTCTGCTTTCGCCCTAGCAGGTCTATGCAACTGAAATCAGGGGCCTGTGTAACTGAAATTAGCACAAAAGTGTAGGTATATCTTGACTGCAGCAAAGTCATTTCAGCACTGACTATAAAAGGAGACAGAAAAGCAGTGAGGAGAATTTAGAATCTGGTCCTTACTGGCCATAAACCAGCACCTATCTTAGCTGCTACAAGGGTGACAGAAGGTTCTCTCACTTGCAATTAGCACCAAGGCCCTCGTTAAACCTCTGAGAGAAGTTCCTCCCAATTAATATTATGGGAAGCAGAGCAGCTCTTGTGCTTTATTTGAGGGAAATAAAATGCAGTACAAACCATCTTCTTGTGCAAATGAAACAAGCTGGTAGTGACAGAAGAGAGTTATGCACCCATATACATAGAATAAATTCACCATAATGTCCTAACTCTCCCTACAACACCCAGGCAGACTGATTCCAGCTCACTGCATTACAAAGGTGCTTCAAGGAGATGACATGTCTCTGACAGTCTCATCAGCTCCAGTCATTATCAAGAGCTATGTGGAAGATTTAGCCAAAGATTTGTGGCCAAAGAAGGCACAAAACTCACCGTTGATCAGGAAGAAGAAAGCCCCAGTTTCGTTGGCCACTGCTCGGGCAATCAGTGTTTTCCCAGTGCCAGGAGGTCCATACAGCAAAATCCCACGGGGAGGCTGAGGACAAAGCCAAGGGATTTAGGAGATTAATATCCAAATGCTAAAGTAGCTTCACAGTGAAACTGGAGGGTGTTTGATAAAGCACATCCAAAATTCTGATGTAAGCTCATGCAACAGCTGCCATTCCAGTATTACTATCAACATCCTTCCTGGTTTGCATGACACAGAAACAAGCAGCTTGCCAATAACTGACAGTGCTGATTCAAAGCATCACTCTGCTTCACGCATTTCCAGCATTTGATTCCATGTCTAAGCCATCAAAGGCAAAAGCTTCTTAATATCAGCAAGAAGAAAAAGGGAAGGGGGTGGGGAAATAATCACGGGTTATTTATTCCTATCCCTCCAATACCTCATAACCCTCCTACATCAACAGTCTTGAGCAAAGGCAAGATGACTCACAGGGTGCCACAGGACACGTTACCTTCACGCCTATTGCCTTGAAGAGCGCAGGGTGTCGCAGGGGAAGTTCCACCATCTCTTTGATCTGAGCCAGCTGCTTCCGGCAGCCACCAATGTCATCGTAGCCCACTTCGTTCAGTGACTCTTCCTCATCCTAGCAGGAAGGAGACATATTAAACATCCGAGGGACACAACAATAGCTCAATCCCTCCCAGAACACGGAACCCGGGAATCTTTAGAGAGCAGCGCAGAATCACAAAGCGATTCTGGTTTAGAAAGGGGACAAGCCCCAAGTTCTGCCTGTTACCATTTTTTTCTTACTCTGCAATTCCTATTTTTGAGTCTTCTTGCAGTATTCAGCAACTCTTAACTCTGTCTTCCCAGACACACAGTGGGGACCAGCTGCACACACCTCTAGGCTTTTACAAGACTGAGAGAAACCCATCCTCTGAATGCTGGTCTGTGTTGAGAGGCCTATTCCCCAGAGACATTAGTCCGAGACGAGCCGTGTGACCCTCTAATATCCCTAACCAAGTTAAAAATGGACAATGAAGCTCAGAAGGAAATAGCAGGTATAGTTTAAGGAATAAGTATACATCAGTGTAACTGCTCAAATGGTCCTGGCTACCACAGGGTTCTCATACAGGGTGTTTTCCTCAGGAACTGACTTGAACAGAGTAGCTAAGATTAAGATTCAGAGAGACACATAAGACCAAATTTTAACTTCTACTTCCAAAACAGCTCTACAACACCCATTTGTGTCACGGCTTTGCAAATCTCTACTGCAAAACATTAGGCCACATTAAAACCATAAAATCACCTAAGAAGGGACCTCAGGGATGTCAGTCCGAGCTCTGCAAACCTGGAACTGCCTGATCTCATCAAGGCTGAAGGCTGCTCTCTCCAGACCCTGCTCCAGGGTTTGACTACCCTTTTGTGGAAATATTCTTCTATCTAATGGAAATTTCCTAATAAGAATTTCCTGTAAAAAATGCACTTTATTTTCTGAAGGACTGAAATTCAGTAACACCATAAATTCTTGCTATTGTGGCTGAAAGCAACTGCTGAATTCAAAGATGCATGCAAGTCCATCATCAGCTATCTCAAAACAGATGCAAAATCTGCTGTGGCCAAACCACCACACCACCTCAGAAAACCTTAGCATCAGTATTATCTCAGCACCTGAGAGCAGGACATAGGAAACACACTTCTCCACCTAACTTTGGGAAATCGTATCCTGAAGCCAAAGGTTTCTAATCATTGCATCCTATCAGCAAAATGCCAAACCAGGAAGTGCAAACACTGTCCTCTCCAGGCATTTTTCGGGGAGGACAAAGTGGATTCAGGAGAGTTGCACGGCAGGATTCACTCACCTCTCGTTTGATGGGCTCTCCTTCGCAGTGGATCACGGTGTCCGGAGCCACTATGCAGTAGGGGCTCGGATCTGTCTCCACCACTTTGAACTCCACCGCACGCATCCCTCCGCGCACCAAGAAGATGTCGCCTGTAAAAACCCCCCATATTTCAGTAGCCTGCTGCAAGCAGCGTCTGCAAAACGTCCAACTTTGCACTACCACAATCTCAGAAGATAAAAAGTGGGTTACACAAGCATATGCTGCTGGTGTTTTACCACTAGTCTGTGCTTTATATGCAGAAACTGCAGACACCGTGACTACTTGAGCATTCTGTGGCTCTCTAACAGGTGAAGTTCTCAAATTTCATTCAGAGCAAAGCAAACAAGAGAAAAGAATTCTCTGCCTTGATACCAAACACTGTTGAAGGCAGGGAATCAAGTCTAGCTTCCATTTATTTTCAATTTAACTGTTTTGCAACTTTTTTTTTTTTTTAAGGAAAGAAAAACTTCCTAAAAATAGTTCAGGTAGAGCTTAGAAAAACAAAATTTTCAAGTTGTTTTGCAATTTGAGTTTGAGTCATCTCCCTGGTCACAGACTGACAAGCAGGCAGCCTCAATAAAGGAGCTAAGTATATGGGTCAAGGCTAAAGTGACAACGTCTCTATTTTCCCTGTATCCTTTAATAATTGGCTACTGATTTAAAGGAGAGCTGCCTGCTTCCAGTGGGCAGCAGAGACATAACAGAACATGAAATATCAAACAAAAGTCACAACAAAAAGTGAGACTGAAGAAATCAAAGCCAGACTGAAATGGTGAGTTGCCATTTTATTTCATTTATAAAACAAAACCCCAAACTATCTCACGTGGGTTCCCAGTGCCCTGTGCTAACAGGAGGTAACTGCTGCCTGTTTCCCCTAGAAGGGCACTCTAACAACTACCTGTCTACATTTTCGTTATGATTTTACCAAATATACAACTTCCAGGTGGCTGCTCCGGCCTGCATGAAGCCAGGTAAAGGGAAGGTCAGCCCTGGATGTCCTAGTCTTCAGTCCGCTGCACTCTGCAGCTCCTGGCTATATTGGGCTAAAGCAGCTTGAGAACTTCAACTTCTAATTATACTTTGTTAGGACTCACTTGTTGCAGTAGAAGTGCTACAAGCACAACTCTAAAAAGCACACCTGGCTTTCCTACACACTCTCAGTTATTAATTAAAATTACATAGAGGCAGACAATTTACCCAGAGTGCCAGCTGGTATATCTGAACAACGGACTAATACAGGGGCAGACGCACAGATTTTGTTCTACCTGAGCCTTTTGACTCTCTCCCATCCTATGCTACAAAAACAGTAAAAGGAACAACAATAAAAAAAAAAAAAAAAAAAAAAAAAAAAAAAAAAAAAAAAAAAAAAAAAAAAAAAAAAAAAAAAAAAAAAAAAAAAAAAAATCCAGGAGAGTCATCAGGCTGCTCAGTAGCAAATATTTCAATTTTCTCTAAAGGTCAGAAGAAATCAAACAAATACCAGCAGAGTCCTGTTCTACAGACACCACTGTAAAGCTGCACAGAGACCTGTGCATGGCTCTACAGCTTCTCTTTAATCAGTCTTAGGACTGGACCAGAACCACTGTCATGAGGAACAACCCAGGAGATGCCCTTACCTTTCCTGATGGGTCTGTATGCTTCCAAGAAGTACGGTTTGAGGTAGACCTCAAACAGATTTCCTGTAATCCCCTCTACTGTGTCATCAATCGGCAGCACGTGGATGCGTTTGCCATACTTCACATCTGGGCAAGGCTGGATGCTGCAACAGAAGAAAACTCTGGTTAGCTGCATCACGCCAGCCTAGCACCTCGGCTGGGAAGGACATGGGATATCTCTTCCCAAGCCAGTACAAATATCAGTAAGGATTCTCCAAAGCCTTGGTAGGACCTCCTGCCTGTTTGAGACCTAAGGCAATACACATCCCTGTGGCAGAACTAGTCTTCACGCTCTGCATTTTCCTTTAGTCCTTTCAGCACTCTGTACAACTGCTGGAGATTCATACTCCTTTTCCTACATCCTGCTCTTCTGCAGCCTCCCTCTCCTGACCAAGACAATGTTGGCAAGTTGACTAATGCATCCCAAACAGCTTAACGCACCCTGAACAGCTGGGAAAGTCACCAGTGACCTTTTATTCCTGCAAGAAGCTGTTGTTGGACCAATTGTTAGAGACAGGGAACTGGGAGAAATCCTTTTTTTCTTCATCTCTCATGTATAACAGCCCCCCTGCCACCCCTGCTTATGAGCAAAGGCCTTCAGTACCAGTCACTGCAGCTTGCAGTTAGATACCTGTCAGTCCCACTCTGCAGAGGCTCCCCTTCCTCCTTTTCTATTCAAAACACTCCAGTTATTATATTACAGTGTGGGCCAGCACATTATTGTAGCAATAGCTCAAAGTAGCAAACTGCTGCAAGGAGGCAAAAAGCTCAAACCAGCTTTGCCAGCTAAAATAAGGTTTGCAGAGAACTACAGCTCTCTGAAAGTGCAAAGGCTTTCCATACATTGCTTTGTTAGACACTCTTAACAGAGCTTTCTAGCACATTCGCTCCTAAGAATTTACAGCAAAAGGGGTAAGAAAAAGACACCACTTCATAAGGGTGTCTTAAGCTGAGAGATCACAGACAGAAAGTGATTAAAGCATGAACCTGTTTTGGCAGAGGACAAGCCATGAAAATAAATACAGCAAGTAATTAGATATCAGCAAGGAAAATCTTGAGGGCAAGCAGGCACACAAGATACCTGACCCTTGTAATACATTTAAGAAAATTGGTAACACATCTGGAAGACTCAGAACCACTACAGACACAGACCCAGCAGAGGAGGACAGGAGCTGAACTGTCACACTAGAAATGATTCCAACAGCAACCAGCTCATATCAATTTAAAGTAAGAATCTACCTTTATTTTAAACACACAAATATAGCCAGTCTGTCTCAAAACACTATTCTCTTCCAGCTACACTAGTGTTTAAAAGTAGATTTTTCTAGTGGTAGAAATAGTGGTTCAACAACTTCATTCAACTGCTCTACAAAGCCCACATGAAATGCACTTTGCATTTAAAGATTTTTCTTCATCTCACCCTAGGAACTCCAGGCACCAGTTTTCCCAACACATATGTAGGAGTCCAGATTAATAAAACACTCAGAGGAAAAGCCTCCTGCAAATCAGAATTTCCACGTGTAAGCAAAGTTCCTAAGTCGCACCCTGCTTCCTCACAGAACAAAGCCCGTCTCCCATGAAGAACATTCTTGTTGATTTAAGATGTGTCCTTCAGTTCTTCCTCACTCCTTTCTGCAAGTGTTGCAAAACAAAATTCCTGTGATACTTTTGCAAGCATTACTAACTTTATTTTTGTAACAAAAATGGGAAGACATAAATTCTTTGGTGAGATTTTTGTCTTGGTATTTGACTGCTACCTGGCTTTGTCACTCAATTCCAGCAAGTTTTAACTTCTGCTGTCACAGAGCAAGCACTCGTTGGGTGCTTGAGGTAATGGCATTTTAAGATCAGTCACAATATTGCTTAATGCTTTTCATGGTTTCTGTTCTAACAGACAGGAAAAAAATGTGAGTTCATCTGAAAATGTCAATTTGGGGAAGAGAATGTGCCAATGATTAGATAATTAAACTGCTCAATTTAGTGACAGAATTTAGGCTTGTGAAAGTTAGTTCATGAAAAGTTAGGGTGTTCAAGAAAAGCTAGTCCCTTTTTTAGCACTAATCTGTGTACACACACATACAACACATACAAAAGTAAATTGTATTCAAATCCTTCATGTACGACACACACAAAAACCTCTCTAGAAGACACAGGAGTAGTTCTCGTTTCTGTTACCCACTGAATCAATTCATAACCCACGGATAGGTAACAGTTGGCAAACCCCTCTTCACCTGATCACGTCCCCCAGGCGCACTCTCAGGTTGTTGCGAACAACCCTATTCATGCGAATCTTCTCATCTGAGCAGGTATCATCTGAGAGGACAATGCAGACTGCTTCTCGCCTCTTCTTGCCTTTTAGCAGGACAGTGTCTCCTCTGAACAGCTGCAACTCATCCATTTTTGCCTGTAAGCAACAACAACATTAGCACAAACTTTTGACAAAGTAAAATTTAAGTATCTGAGGAGAGCTACTGGACTTTGGAGAATTACATCCTGAAAGATCCTACTGCGCTGGACAAGAGAAGAGTCTTGAAGGCAGAATAAGCCTCAACTCTGGCTAAACACTGAAAGTTCAGAAGCAGAGCATATTTTTCCATGAAAGTGTTAGAAAACAAGCAACTCGTCTCCCTCACCTGTACCTGCTGCAGCTTCTTATTCTGACTTACTTATTCTGACAAACACTTGGATTCACACAGCCAAGTTATGTTCCAAGATAACACAGAGCAGCAGCAGTTTGCATGTTAGCCACAATCAAGGTTTTGCTTCGACAGCTGACGCACCTGGGACAGCGACACAACACTGTTGTCTTCATTGATGGCTTCATCAACAATTAACCGATTGGGCCTGTTCTTCTGCTTCAGAATGGCAGTCGATAAGTCATCTGCTTTAGAGCTGGAGGAGAAAACAAAACTTAGGAGTTAGAGCTGTATGAGGAGTCCTAGATATCACTCCTCCCTCTCCTCTCCTGCCACCCCCTGTTTTGGTCTTCACGTCTTTGTTATCTGGTCTTTTGGAAAGTACAGCCATTTGTAAGACAAAGGAGAATGTTCTTCCCAGGCAACAGTTCCAGGAGTTCAAAAGAAAATGTTTTCTGAGAGTAAACACTAGCTACTTTACTAGCCTCAAACGGAAACAGCCGGGAATCTGCCCATGAAAAGAAGTGGTCAGTGAGATGTTGCTGACTGTAAGATGTTTTGCCTAAAAGAATTAGGCAGACTCATCTGAAATCACATGTAACCCCCACCATTGTAACCGCCACAAGAGTTTAAGTCTATTTGGTGTCAAATCCCAGATAAATAGGGGAATTAAAGCACAATGCTGCAGCTTCCCAGACAGGAGGAGCTGTAAGAGTTTAGCCTGGCAAGGTCTATTAGTTAAAAACCTAGCAATCCAGTAGAAATAGTCAAGGGCTCATGAAAAACAAGCGGATGTGGGGATATTTCTCCAAAACCTGCACAGAAGTCACTGCAGCTCTAGCTCTGTAAACCACAGCAGCCAATTCATTTACCTTGTCCAAAAGGAAAAAAGCAAATGGCAAGAAAATGTAGGAAAGATAATTAACTCATTTCCTTCTGAGTCAAACACACTACAAGACTTATTTGATAAAAGAAGGAAGAATTTGAACCCATGGATTCCTGAGGAGCTCTTCAAAGCTGCACACTAGCCAGCTGCAAGAGCAAAACAAAACTTTCACCTCCCTTGTTAGATAGTGGGCTGTTTCAAAGTAGTCCAGAAGTACCAACAACTAAGGTCACAAGAGAAAATGATGCACAGTTTGGCTTGATTTTGACAAAAGTAATGAAATTTTTCCTTTGTCCTAAGGAAGTGGCAAGCAATGACAAAAAGTGAAGTGAAAGCTCTGCTGACAAAGCTCCTGGCTGTGCACGGTGGCTTCTCATAGCTCTATAGGGACAAAATAACCAGGAGAGATCAAACCTTGAGGAGACGAGGTGGGAGAAGCAGGTAGGAGCATCCAGCAGTGGAATGAAGCCTGTGGCAGCAGTGCATACATTCACTGTGTCTTTAAAATTACATCATTTCAGCAAGCAGGGATGACACACACAAAACATGGTGTTACCTGAGGTCCCTATGGCAGCCTAAAGATTGAGCTCTTGCCAAGACAGATTATGTGATACTGGCTCCTGTCTGGGACACTTAAAGGGGAACAACAACAAGCTGGCATTTAGGGCAGCCAGAATCCTTCAAAACCTTCTGGAAACCTCACACGAGCCCTAGTAACGTAGGTAACATGTTGCAAGTGAGAGGCAACATAATTTTAAGGAAACAGAATTAGCAGTTACTAAACTTAACATTCCAGAATTGCCCTCCCTTTTTCCTCTCTTAAAAGGAGGGTGCAACAGGTAACAAATTAATATGCATCCACTTCAGTGGCTATGTGAACCATTCAGACCATTATCCACGCACATGAAACCCTTAAACCCAAAAAGACACAAGAAAAGCCACTGGATGCACCTACAAAGGAGCTTATGAATCTCATTCACTACCCAAAGCATTTGGGTTGCATTTTGCAACCAAAAAAGCATTTTGCAGAGCCTCGGAAGGTCAAGAACTTGCCCCCCAAATTAGCAGAGCCATGAACTATTTTGAACTAATAAATTATCAGGCTTACAGGTGGAACAGTAGATAAAAATAAAAAACTACCTGTAAGGTCCTTGCAACGGCATTAGCTCCTGGACACGGGGAATCAACTCTGCAGCTAGATGGGAAGCAAGGGACACCAGAGGGAAATCAAACTCCTCTCTACCCTGTTCCAAGTGAGGATGTCAATCACCCCAGCGCAGGGGCGGTGCAGCCAAAAGCCTTTCAGGAGGAAACTGCTGCCAGGCTTTGGCTACACAAACTGTCACTGAGACTGAGTGGCTGCTCCTCTGGATGCAGAGATTATCACAGACCCTAAAAACTGGCTGGGGAACCAAGATAAAAACAAACAGAAGGGGAATACAGCAGCATGTGAAAACCTGCAGACCTGAATTTTCAACACTGGAAGTGGTATAGAAGTGGGAGAACAGTTCAAATGGCTTTCAAAATGCAGCAAGACAGCAGAGGTGCATTTAGTTTTACTGGATGTTAAGGAGAAAAATGGTTTTAACACTGAGGAAGTGTGAATCTGCAGAGTTCCTCAAGTAAGAAGCGAAGTCTACATTAATGTTTTCGGTTTATTACTACACTCAAAGCAATTGAAGAACTTGGATGAACTTAAAATCAAACAAGAGTCTCCAAGAAACAATATATAGGCATCTAAATGAATGAGCTCAAATTCAGTTAACTCATCTGACAGTTCTGCAGCCAAAGAAACAAAGGTGTTAAAAAAAAATTACATGCCAGCTCCCTGGGAATGTGATGTTATTTGTCATAAGAGGAGACTTAAGGACTTTGGCAGACGAGCACTGGTTAGTCTTCCAGGAGCACTATAAAATATTATCATCAGTTGTCCTTATTTACTCTCTCCAGGGGTGTCCCCTTGCTGTAAGTGAGAGGATGGAGCACAACATATTTATGCATCTCACCCGCCCTCGCCCTGTCTCCAGCATCTAACCTAAGGGAAGAAGAGGCTGAACTGAAAACAAAGAGGGAAGCCCACAAATAGTGGATCTCTTTGGCCAAGCTTCAGTGAAGGGCCACAGAAGAGAGCTAACCTGGATATTTTTTAAAGCTCTCCAATGAGTTTTCATCTATTTCTGTCAGAGAGACTCTGGTCCAAATCCCTCACATCATCATCTCTTTCACCTACTCAAGTGTTTGGTCAGTCCCCCCTCACTTTCCTTTCCCTGCCCCTGCTTTCTTCCACCCATTCAACAAACCAAACACAAAACCTTCACCTACAGAGTTGTTTCAGGGCTAAAAGGAAATTCACAGCCTGCTTTAAGCCCGCTGCTCAACAGAGGCCACAATTAAAGGCCAAGCTTACACCTAAGACCCACCTGTCTATAAAACTAAATGGGAGAATGGGAGCTAGCCCTAACACCAACCACCATCCCTTCCCAGTTCCCATCCTTTGTCCACTTTCCTTCTCAAGTAAAACAGTCCTATAGCCCCTTTGACAGTAGAAAGCAGGAGAAAAACAGGATGACTTTTTACCACTTATGTCCTGTCATCATTTCCCTGTGTCAGAGAATCCCTGGTTCAACATATGATAAAGTCCAACTGTTGGTCTGGACAGTAGAAATAAGTGAGGACATAAAATACATTGTCATTAGTGATTTTTCTGTCCTACCAGTCTCTACACCTCCATACAAAGCAAGGAACCACATTTTTCTGGTAGCCTGTGCTAACCATACAGAAAAGAGAGTCGCACAGACACAAAATGATCTCAGCTTCCCTAACGAAAGTGAATGGTCACATCTCGTGTATGTCAGTGAGACTTAGTTAACTGACTTCCTCATGAACTCGCTTCCAGGACAATCCTGTCTCAACAGTTTCTTACTGACTTAATCCTGAACAGCTATACTACAAACAGAACTACTTTTGGCAGGTGGGTAGTTTTAAAAAAAAGAAGAACATGAAGTGTTTTCCCATTAAAGCAAATAAGAGGCATCTACCTACCAGAACAGCCCGTGACCTCGTACCTATGACTGAGATGCCAAGTTCCGAACCCCCTTTTCAGGCCAGTCCATGGGGGAAGGCGCAAACCTGATCAGAGGGCCCCGCTCTGCTCCCTCCTGTGCTGGTACACACGGGGCTCCCGTTTCCTTCAGCTGGATGGCTGCCAACTGTGACCCCCACAGCCCAACCTCCTTTTTTCCCCGTTACAGAGTGACTTTTGTTGACGTCTTTGCGATGGGGCCATCGCTTCCAACGCAAGCTCTGCCACGGACGTTAAATTCTTGGCGCATCTTGCTGGGGCTGACTCAACAGGAGCGAGCTGGTCCGAATTTCGGGAGTTGCAAAAGGAAAAGGAAAAGTAAACACAGGGCGCTACAGGGACTGCGGGCAGTGCAAGGCCAGCAAGTCACTTCAAGTATTACTGGATCTGGAATATTAATTCTCAGGCTCGATTTTTCCTGCTCTCAAAGGCCTGGGAAGTGGCCTGCGCACATGGGACGGGAGCGGAGAGGCCACTATCGGCCAGCTCGTGTTTTTGAGGCACGTGAAAGACGATCTCCAGCCCTGGAACGGAGAGCGGCGAGCGAGAAAAACAGAGCAGCTGCCTCAGCTGCCGCCCGGCACAACATGTCTGCCCCTCGGCGCGCCGAGTCACCGGCCGGGCCCGCGGGGAGCCAACGGGGACACGTCGCGGCCGTCACCGGCCCTCCCCGCGGGCCGGTGCCCGGAGACAAAGCGCTGCCCGGGGCCGCGGCCTAGCGGCGCACGGAGGGCGCGGGGCCCGGCCAGGCCCCGGGGCCCGGCCAGGCCTCACCCCCCCGCGCCGCGCCATGACTCGACACTCGGCGGGGAGGCCCCGGCGCGGAGGCCCCCGCGGGGAGCGGCCCACCCCCCGCCGCGGCGCGGCCCCGCCTCCCCGGGGCCTGCATGACACAGCGGGATCGGCGCGGCGCCGGGGCACGCGCGGAGGCCCAGCGGGGCCCAGCGCCGCCGCGGCCCAAGCCTAGGCCCAGGCCGCGGCCTGCAGCGCGGCGGGCGGCCGCGCGGGCCGCACTTACTCGGATGCCGAGGCCATGGCGCGGGGGGGCGGGGGCGAGGGGAGGCGGCGGCGGCTCCTCGGGGCGGGCGGCGGCGGCGGGGCTCGGCGCGGGCTCGCGGCGGCGGCAGCGGCGGGCGCTTCGCGCTGACTGGGACCTCAGCGCCGACTCATCGGAAGGGAGGGAGCTCCGCCCGGCGCGCGGCGAAGCCTGCCTAGCAACAGCGTGCGCCGGCCAATGGGAAAATCTGCCTGGCGGGCGGCTCAGCCAATCGGGAGGCAGAAGCGGGGGAGAAAGCGAGGCGGGGGAAGCGCTTTCCCTCCGCCCCTCTTCTTTTACCCACCCAATCGTCACGAGCCAAGCGCAAATCTCAGGAGCCAATCACAGTGCCTCCTCCGTGGATTGGTTCTACCCGGCAACACGGCACAGGCGGCCAATGGCAAAAATCGACCAATGGGAAAATTGAACGAAAGGCCCGCCCCGCGGCCCGTCTAACGTCGCCTACCCATTGGCTTATGCCTGATGAAAGGGACAGGCACAGCGCAGCCAATGGGAAGGCGGGAGGGCGGCTGATTGACGGCTCGGGGAGCGCCACCAGTGCGTTGAGCGCGGCAGGGCTCAGGCGCGGGGCGGGCGCCCGCGTGGCCGGGACCGGCCGGGCCGGGGCACGAGCGGGGAACGTGCTCTGAGCAAGCGGGAAGCGCCAGGGGCGCCAGGAGCAGCTTTACAGGCCCCTTGGAGGCTCCCAGCCCCTGTGTCTCCCTCCAGTTACATCGAAGGGGGAAGACAGAGGCAACCAACGCTGACCCTCGCTCCCTTGTTCCCCAGGGCTCAACTCGTGCTCGAGCCCTCGTGCCCTCCCTCCTACCCTTCCTTTTAAACTCCAGGAAGGACGTAGAGCAGGACCAAAGAAGAACAACTATGAGAGGGGCCCCGCCACGAACCCAGCGCAGTCCAACTTGTGCCACGCATGCGGGTGACGCGCGCGGCGCCCAGGCCACGCCACGCTCCAGGACCTCTCCCACTCTTTTTCCAAGTTGTTCCTAGTTCACTCTTCTCCCGCCGCTGTTCCTACGGCGCAGTTCTCAGTCACTCCTTCCTTCTTGCGGGAGGCGCAGCCTGCCAAAGCCTTGGGTGACGGGAGGTGAGGGACGCTCCTGTCTCCAGAGGGGCTGCAGCAGCCGCTGGCCGGGAGCAGGAGCCTCTTCACCACAGCCTGCTGCCAGTGGAGGGCTCAGGGAGGTCTGTGCAGTGGACACGGCTGCTCCAGAACAGATCCCGAGCCCACTGCCTCCCATCGCTTACGGTTGGCAGCGCAGGACCTCAGTGCTCTGAGCTTCATCCGAACCATTCCCAGGCTCCAGCAGACAGCAACGACGTGGAACGCCAAGGTAGAAACACAGGCAGGAGCGATGCTTGGACACCTCTCCGCTTCATCCATGCATTTCTCTGCTGCAGCTCCCTGGAGCAGGGAACGCAGGGCTGGCCTCCATCGCCAGAGCTGCGGAGCCTGTGGTGACTTCAGAAGGGCAGGGAATGTTTCGTGCAGAGGCCCTGGGACCGCGGGCTCCCTGCTCACCCCACAGGCTCACAGCAGCTCCAGGCAGAGTCAAGGCCACTGTCTCCGCTGCAGTGCTTTGTTGTGAATCACTCCAGGAAAAAGGTCATAGAAAAACTCATAAATTAGATCTGAGGCTTTTATTAGCAACTTTTAAAGCAACTTTCTTCTGTTTCAGTCCTTTGGGAACTGAACTTGATCCAAGAGGAATTCGGAGTCTTGGAGAAGCCTTTAAGGCTTCAGCATGTATGTGGTGCTTGGGTTAGCTGTTGGTGGACTGGAGATAATCCTGTAGGTCTCTTGCAAGAGATTCGTTCTGTGGGAAGGTGGCCTGCTTCAGACACGACACCAAGTACAAAGGGCAGGGCCTGAAAGAAGAAGGGCATTGCAGCAGGAAGGACCGTCCCTTCGCCTGTCCCACAGTTCATTCCTTTTTCATTGCACGGTCCTCAGCTCTGCCCCCAGCCTTTGCTCTCCCGTTTGCTATTGCAGAGTCAGGCTGACTTTGGCCCTCGGGCAGTTCCCGTGTGCCCCAGTGAGCCCTGCAGAGCCACAGCCTGCAGGGCTACAGCCACAGCCTGGCTAAGCCCCAAATATGGGAGCAGAAACAGCGGGAGGGGAAGCTCCTCCGACACAGCTGTGTCCAGGCTGCGGGGGCTGCGCTAGATAAACCATCCAAACACTTTAAAACACAAGCCAAGGGCCATGGGGCCAGCAGCGATTCCACCCGCCTCGCCACTCACCTTCCCAGCCCTTCCTGCTGCCCAGCTTCCTCAGCCGGGCTCTCCGAGAGCTTCTGCCAGCGTGCAGCAGCCTCCTGCTTTCGGTCCAGCTTCCACAGGGCCTGCACCAGGTAGGAGGCAGCAGCAGGGTCACCTGCAAGACACGAGGGGCAAGTTCAGCCCTGAGCAGGGCAGCAGCAGTCTCACAGTGCTGCTGGGCATTGCAGGCTGTCGTAAGGGAAGCACAGAAGCCAGGTGAGGGAGCCGAGCATGACGACCAGGTCCTGGGGAGGAAACCTTCCTGGCTACGTCACAGGCTCCAATTAACCCGGCCTAGCAGCCCAGATACAGACTGTTGGTGCTACTGCAGCATCCAACAGGTAACACTGGCTCAGGCACCAGGGCTTCATTCCGGAAAGAAGTGGCAGCTCCAGCCATTTCTTATCCATCCTCAAGTGCAGCTCTGTGTTCCGCTCCCCTCCCTCCCCACACGCCTCAGCCGCCAGGCTGCCAGGCAAGGATGCGCAGCTTCCTAGGACGAAGCGAGATTCCAGCTATCCAGCTCCTGCAGGAGTCTTTGTCATTTGAGTGTAAGGTCTAAAACTTGAGACCTTTCTACTGAAAATAGCAAAGCAGCCCTGGGCGGGGGGGAAGGGAAAAAGAAACAACAAACAAAACACAACTTGTGGCTGTCCTCTCTGATCCTCCTAAAAGGAAGTGTCTTACCTGGTGAGATCTGCAGGCCGTACTGGAAATCCAGCAGGGCTTCCTTGAGCTTCCCCAGCTCCAGGAACTGGGCACCTCGCCCAATGAGGGACAGCAACCGGATCTTCTGGAGCAGCTTCACTTCTGGTAGGAGACTCCCTAGCACAGAAAGGCAAAGACACGCCTGGAGGTGGCATCCTCTGACGGTCCCTGACCCACCCCAGCAAGGCGAAGGCAGCTTAGCAGTCAGGATGAGCCAAACAGTTGCCTGGCCTGGTTCATCTTCCAAGCACCCTGCTCCTCCATGACCCACCAGTGCCCGAACTCAGCCTCTTTGCTGGTTGCCAGGCACATCCCAAAATGATGGAAACAACTCTGTGAGAGACTGTCCAGGAACAAGGGACCTTCTAGGAGAGGGCAGGCCAGGAGGTGGCAGAGGGTGAGAACAAAGAGCAGTGTCAGGCTGGCCTTGCTTGGCTGCCCATCTGCAGCAGGGAGGGAAAGGCCAAGCTGTGCCCGCCCTAAGGCACCGGTGCTCATGGTGTCCACAGCACCACTAAAGCAAGAAATAAATTTGCCAAGAAAGACCAAGACGAGAAATCCCTAAAACACCAGGATTGGCTTAAATCTATTCTCTGGATCCTGGATTCAAGAAGCTTCCCAGTTCACAGCCCACTTAGCTGCCATGCAGTACATGGGAACAAGGCAGGGCTAAGGTCAATCTTGCTCTTACTAAACCAGCGAGTCCCTTCAGAGACTCCAGTGGGTCCTGGAGCTCAGCACACTGTGACAGGCACCCCCTGCCAGAGGTGATGCTGGGCCTGGAGCCTTGCTCCTGTTCCCACCAATGCCCAAATCCCCGGATCCAGGCAGAGCCAGGCCCTGGCATACCTGCTGTTTCAACACCAGGCTGGTAAAGCTGGACTCGTAAGAGGTCACTAAGGCACCTGAGGGAGGGAGCACAGAGGAACTTCATTGCTGTCTGCTGCGAGCAGTCACACCAGCGGCCACACCAAGCTGGCACCCAGATCTTCACGACCTGCTGAACTGCGTCACGGCCTCCTTGGTCTCGTCCAGCTGGGCCCAGGCCCAGCCCTGGTGCAGATAGGCAGCTGTTCTCCACACGAGGCAACGCAGACTCTCCCTCTTCTGGGAGAGGGGACCAGCAGCTAGCTGTGGCTCTGGCGACGGGCACTCCGGCTGCTCCAGCCTCTCCTCCACTCGCAGTGTCTGTGGGATGAGGCTGGCTGTCCGGCCCACGACCTCCTCACACACGGTTATGGCGTCCTGAGGCCTCCCCGCCTGCTGCAGGGCGGACGCGGCCTCCAGGAGCACCTCGGGTAGCCTGGGCAGAGCTGATCCTGCATCCAGGGGGACCTGGTGTGGAAAAGTGCTCGGGCACAGAGCTGCACAGCTCCCAGTGCAGCAGGGCAGCCCCACGCTTGCTGGGCACGCATGGTTGGCACTCAGCAAAGCTCAGACCCACCCTGCTGTAAACTGGAGTCTGCTGGAGGCAGAAGCCGTGCAGCAGCAAAGACTCAGCAGGGCCAGGGAGCAAAAGCCTAGTCCTGAAGTGAAGGACAAGCCAAATCAGGCCAACAGCTACTTCAGAAGATAAGGGGAAACTGTTCCTCTGGCAGTGCCCACCCCAAGGCAGATGTGCCACAAGCCAGAGGTGCCAGCTCACAGCTCTCTCTGCCTCCGTGGAGCTCCCAATCCATTTCCTTCATGTCCCAAGCTACACAGCAAAACTGGGAGTGCAGGTATGAAGTCTGGTACCAGTCCTTTAAGTAGGGATCCAAACCTTATCTTCCAAGGCACCAAGTGAGCTCTTCAAGACACCCACCTGCTGCTGCAGCCCATCCTGAAGCAGCGACAGAAAATCCAGGTAATGTTCCACAGCATCAGCCATCCTGCAACAGGGACAGGACACGTGGAAGGAGCAGGGGACCCCACGAAGCGCCAGCAGCCAACTGGAACCCGAATCACCAGCCTGCAGGCCCTCCCCACCCTGCACTTGCTCTGTCTGTGCTCCCTGTGACTAACAGCCCTGTAACAGCAATACTGAAGTGGGGCACAAAGAAAAGTGCAGATCACAAAGGAGCAGCTTGTTGTGAGAAGACAAGAGGCAGCTCTGTTACCTCCCATCCTCGAGACACCTCTGTGCCAGCAGGTACTTCACTTCGGACAAGTGTCGGTGGCGGAGGAGAGCAGACAGAGCAGGCGTGTGGACAAGCTGCTCTGTCTGGATTAGACAACAGGGAGGAGGGGAAGCAGCTGCTGGAGGGTTTCTTTCCAGAGCCTGAAAAACAGGAACAGAAACAGGGAATAGATGCAGATCTCGCTTACTAGGGCACAGCCACCTCCAGGAAGAGCAACCAAGAGCAGAGACAGACAGAGCTCTGCTCTCCACACGGGAACAGGAAATCTCTGATGCCATCCAGAGCACACAGAACCTCAGGCTTTCAGTCCAAGGTGCTCTGTGCTGCCTGGAACAGCATCTCTCATCACAGCCACAAACCTGCTTAGACCAGCACTTGTGCTGTTAGCACCGACAGAGATCCCTCCTGGCCGTGCTGGCGTTAGGGAGTTTCGAAAGGCAGATGATTCAACGTGGTGTTTACTGCTCCTGCCAGGTGCAGCAGGGCTGCAGCAGCAAACACACACCCTCTCACAGACACCTTGTGTCCTTTAAAGGCCCCTTTACTAAACGCTTCAAGAGGCTGATGTTCTCCACCACCAAAGCGCACGCGCTGCTCGCAAGCCATCAAGAACATGAGCTGCAACCCAGCAGTGTTGCCTCAGCAAACAGCCAGGTGCTACGCAGGGCGTCCTGACCAAGTTCAAACGACCCCGAAGCCGCCCCTCTGCAAAAGTGGAGGCAGCAGACAAACCTCACAGAGCAGAGCCAGGGCCTGCAGCTCCGCATCCACCTCCCCCAGCTCGCGGTACAGCGCTGCGGCGCGGGACAGGGCGGGAAGGCACTGGAAGTCCACCTGGAGGGCCCGCTTGAGGTGCTGAAGGGCTGTCTGCGGCTTGCCCTAGGGAAACGGCAAGAGTTGCATGTCGCAGAGACGTCTTGCTGACATCTTGGCTGTTTGCTGGCCAATTGCTCAGGCTGTTTCTCCTCTCCTTGGCGGCAGCGGAGAGGCCTGGCCGTTACCATTCGCTGAGTGCAGCAGCTGAGGCAGGTGTAGATCTGAGCCAGGAGCCTCTTGGAGCAGAATCCACCTGCAGCCTCTTGGAGGAGGGAGAGGGCAGCAGGAAGGTTCCCAGCCTCCAGCTCTTGGAGCCCTACGAGAGACCCAACACACAGCCTGGCCTACAAACCAGTCTAGGCAGACCCCAGCCCCGCTGCAAACCCCACAAAGGGAGCGGGCCCTGAGCTCAGCCCACACAGTGCCCAATCCACCCTTTTCTTCCCACTTTTCTAGGAGCCCCTCCACATCCAGCAAGATGAGGAGGATCTGTAAGTGTCTAACAGGAAGAAGGGCGACCTCCGAGGCCTGGATCCCAAATGCCAACCTCTGCCCTGGCGGAGAGCTCAGGAAGGTGCTAAGCAGGTCCCAGCACACCTACATGCTCAGCAGCAGGAGCACAAGTGAGAAAGCACAGACAGAAACATGGAAAAAAGACTCCACCACATCCAGGCCATTACTCAGCAGGATGCTGTGGGATATTAATTCATGAATATTTATTGTAAACACTATTTGCTTCTCTTTCAATCTGTATTTTAAGCTTCTATTTGAAAACACTCTCACATGCCTAAGTCCTGTCTACATTCACACATGCTGCCTGCTCGTGAAAGTGTTATTGCCACCCTAGAAGGTTTTGAGAGGTCTGTGCACGAGAAACTCCAACTTTCCCTCCCCAAAGGAAGCCCCATGACCAGTGTGAGCAGAACGAGGCAGCAATGGCTGCCCCAGGAGCTGCAGGTACAGCAAGACAGCAAGCAAGAAAAGTACAGGTGACAGAGAGAATGCAACAACTGGAGATGAGACAACCACTGCTGCCCCACAGGGCTGCGAGGCTGCACAGCAGCTCTGCTTGGCTCCCACAGCACTGTCACCCAGCAGGAGCTGCACATCTGCAACGAGGCAGGCACCAGAAGACAGACAGAAGAAAGAAAAATCCTCAGAACCCCCCCATCAGCCTTCCAGTTCTAGCAGGATTCAGAGAGGTGGAATAAGCCCTGTGGCAAAGCAGAGGCTCAGCGAGGCAAAAAGCAGAGAAGCTCTTTGGAGATGCAAGGCTGAGGCCCACACACACCCAAAGGCTCAGCCTGGCTGATTTTGCAAGGAAATCCCGAGCTTGGGAAGAACAACCGGGATAGTGGCAGTGAGAGGGAGCCCAGGGGCGGGAGGAAGGATGGGTCCCCTCCACACAAACCCTGCAGGAAGGCAGCCGCAGTGCACAGAACCTCCTTCAAGTCTTGGGCGCTCTGTACCAGGGACAGAGAGGCCTCCTCGGCAGGTACTTTCCATGCCCTGAGCAGGGAGAGGAGCTGGGTCTTCCCTTCGCTGCAGGGAGCCCTCCCTGGGTGCTGCAAACACAGAGAGAGAGAGAGAGAGAGGGAACATCAGTGCCGGGCCAGGAGGAAGCAGAGGGGCAGGGAAGGTCTCTGCACACATGCTGGGGAGCTATATCCTACTGCCCCCCCTCACCCTAACTACAACCTGCTTGGGGCAATAATTCCTTCCTCTTAGCGGGCAGCAGCTCCCACCTGACAGCGAGGGGCACCTTGGGACCCCTAGCAGAGCTGTCCCCAGGGAAGCTGGTCCTGCTGACGGGCAGCAAAGGTTGCTCTAAGTCCTGCCGTCCACAACTAGCTCCCTGCAGAGGCTGTGGCCCTTCCAGCCCCGCTTCCTCACTGGTGCCTAGCGGCCAATGGCCCTGGCAGCAGGAGCTATTCTGGGACCTGCCAGGCTGAGTGGGGCTGCCAGGGCGGGATCACTCACGCTGGATGGGAAGCACCAAGGGGTCCAAGTCTCAAAACCTCCTCCAAAATGCTGCTGTGGCATTTGATGACAAATGTGGTATTTCGGCGAGCTCTGTGTCCTTTACCAAGCCTGCAGGTGGTTATTTTGGTCTGCACAGGTATTGCTGGGGTGCACATTGAGACTGCTTGGAACCCCTCAGTGACAAGAGGACAGCTAAAATAATGGCCCCTCAGTCACAGGCCAGATGAGTCTCCTGACATTAACAAGCAATTCAGACACTGTCCCTTCAAGGCAGAGGGCACAAGACACCCAATTTGGCTCGGTGCTAAACGTCAAGCCACCCAGAAAAGCACCAAGCACCAGCTATGGAGCAGATCAAGGTGCAAAACCAGCAGGAGGGGAGGAAGAGCTGACTTCAGGCTCCCCCTAAGGCGAAGGAAAGTCACATCCCGCAGCTGCCTGCTCACCTCAGCACTGCTCAGGAGTCGGAAGAGGCCGGTGACGCTTCCCAGGCGGTTGGTCGCCAGCCACCAGGCTGCTTGCAGGGCAGCCAGGCGGTGCAAAGGCGCCTGCAGCTCTTCAACAGTCACTTCCTGCAGCACCTTCTGCCACAGCTTCTCAGTGCTGAGATCCTGCCCAGCGGCCCCGCAGGCCTCCAGGACTGGAAAAGAAACAATGATGAGGCAGCAGGACTCTGCCCGGGAACAGACATCTTCCTAAGAGCAGGAGGAAGCCTCAAGCAAACAGAGGTTCTTCCTAGTGAGGGATGGGAGAGGGTTTCAGGGCTTACCCAGTCTCAGCTGCCTATGGGAGCTGCTACAGTTAGTACATCAGCCCACATGAACAACACCAGACAGTGTTGTTGCAGTGGCGTTGCAGACAACACCGCTCACAGCCATCACCGACAGCCCTCCTGTCACTGGCACCCTCCTAAGGCCACCAGCCCAAGGGCGGGCAAGCAAGCACGAACACTGCAGGGCTGACTCACAGCCACGTTCAGTGAGTTTCCTTTGAACACAGCACACCGTAATTAACAAAACTTTGTTGGAAGTTTGGTGTTTTATGCCTTGATAACTAATTTCTGTCATTTAAAACTTTCGCTCACCCCCATGGGCTGCAGCATGCACGTGTCATCCATGTCCTCAGGCTACTCCATGCTCCTGCCATTCCCTACAGAGTCTAAATTCCCTACAGAGCCAGCCCTTGTTTTTCACAGTCTCCCCTGGCCGGTCACTTGACATATTCAAAGCAGGGAGAACGTCCTCCTCACCTCTGAGCAGCCCCTGTCGTATTTCTTCTGCTTCTCCATTGATGGCACAGTCAGATGCTCCCATAGCAAAAACCAGGGAGTTATAGAGGACGGTGAGCTCCAGGGGCAAGGTGGCGAGGGCAGCTGGCAGTCCTGTAAGCGACACCAACACGGGAATGGACTGAGCTAGGGGCACGGCTAGAGAACACCCCACAAAACCACCAGGCTAAGGCTCCATCGCTGTGTTCTGTGACAACAGAATATCAAGGTTTTTGTTGAGGTGGTGGTGAGGGTTTAGCTCAGGGGCTGCACTACAGAGTGGGCACAGACATCACTTCTCCAGAGGCTGATGCTATTGATCCTATCCCGAGTATCCTTTGTGTCCTCCCACCTGCCCTGCTCTCTACATCCTGCAGTTCTCCAGGCGCCAGAGCTCTTTTCCGACAGGGCGCCAGCAGTCTGTGCTCTCCCCACTACAGGTCTATCCTTCTCCAGACATTTCCCACGCTTTGCCTGCCCGAGCACAGCCGTAGCACAACCCCGGTACTGAGCAGCTCTGCCCTACTATTTGATGGCTCCATAAAGCCTCTTTCTCCAGTCCACTTCCCCTGTTACTTTTGCAGGGGGGAAGCCCCTTCCCGGCCTTTTTCTCAGTGCAACAAGGTGGCAAGCAGCCCCCTGAGGGGGGGCTCAGGGGGCTGCTTGGGGGGGAAGCAGCCTCCTTCCTTCCAGACACCCCGAGCTCAGGCACGAGCCGCGGCAGAGGCCCGAGGCCGGGCCCCCAAGGCGGCGGAGGGCGGGCGGACCCCGGGGCCGCCGCTCACCGCGCATCCTCCGCAGCAGCT
>NW_020454094.1:8254354-8273917 GCF_003342845.1 Nothoprocta perdicaria
GCCGGGGGCCGGCGCCTCCCCGCCGCGCCGCCGCTTCATGGCGGCCGCCGCGCCGCGCTCCTCCCGCCTTCTCGCCGCTGATTGGCTGCCGCCCGCCGCCCGCCGCTGTCATTGGCCGCCAGGGCCGGCGGGAAACGGCGGTCGCTAAGGCGACGGCAAGCGCGCGACGAGAAGCGAGGCGGTGGCCGAGAGGGGCCGAAAGGCCTCGCCAGGCGAAGCGGCGGCGCTTCGGAGTGACACCGGTGACAGTGACACCGTGGGCCTGGTCGGTCCCTCCAGCTCCCCAAATAAAGTCTGTCCGCTCCGGCTCTCACCTTGTACTTGCAGCAAGGGCTGTTGCAACCGTACAGACCTAAGCACATCCGTCCCTTCCTATCAGCCGAACAAATGTCACCAGCCCGCTCAGTGTTTGGTTGTTTATTCATTTATTTTTTAAGGAAAAGAAAGGCTCCACTGGCAGCAGAGCCTCAAGAATCACTTCCACCACGTGGGTTTCATTGGTGGCGGGGGAATGAAAGCGTTAACCAGATACACAGTGATACCCAGGAGAGCTTAGCACCGCTAACAGCACTTTGCATGCAAAGCTCTCCAGCTGCTTCCAAGAACTGGGTCCTTTCCCTCCCCTGCTTTTTTAAATTATTTTATTCCCAAATAGGGTCCCGAGGCACAGAGAGGTGGATAAAATAAAAAACAATCTTCCTGCAATCCGGGTAGCGAGTCAAGGCAGCCCTAGGAAGAGAGAGCAGCCTGGTCCCGACCGCTGCCCCAAGAGAAAGGGGAGACAAACGCCAAGAACGTGACAATTCCTTCAAGTAAATAAAGGAAACATCCCAGGAGGAATAAACAGAGAGGATGAAGCAAAGGACATGCAAAGCGGTGGTAACTGCTGGACATGGGGACACACCACGTTGACTGGCCCCAAGCAGCGTCATCTCCCGGCATTGCCTCAGAGGCGGCCACCAGAGACGGTCCGGGAGCCTTGGTCTTTCACTGTGTGGTGCATTTTTGGGAACATGTTCCTGCTGGGCAGCACAAACAAGACACAAACGCTCCCCCATGACAGGTATGAAGGGTCCCGGCCCCGGCATGGCACCTGGGAAGGATCCCAGGGGAGATTTCCCTCCTTGCTGGCAGGTGGAAGTGCGGACATGATGCCTTCAGCACCCCATTGAGCACGGGATGGAAACTGCTCCATGGAGCACACTGAGGGTGCCACCTCCCGTGCCACGGGCACCCAAGGGAGACACGGACTGGAAACGAACCCCTTGGAGCACCTGCCTCCAGGGCTGGTTTGTCTCTGAACCGTGACACCAAGAGAGAAGCATCAGAGACTGCATCTTGTCCCAGAGCCCTGGCCTGCCCTCCACCCACCTCCAAGGGCTTCCAACCTGGATTTGCTCGGGGAGCAGTGAAACCCTGGGAAGGTGCCATGGGAAGGTGCCTGCGAGCAGGGAGAGGAGGGAGGACAGGACCCCATCCCAGGGCTCAGCTCTCACCAGGGCCAAAGGGAAGCCAACAGGTTCTGGTAGCAACCACAGGGTCATCCCGGCAAATTCAGAAGAACAGCAGGCAAATGGGGGCAGCTCGGGGATGGCTGCTGAAGACTGAAAATGTCAATGAGAGAAAGCAAGCAAGAGCATGTCCAGCCCTTGGAGAGTCCATTGTCTTGGATGTAAGTTCTTTGGTGTAGCAGCTGGGCGCCCCTGGCAGCACAGCGAGTCGCCTCCTTCCTCCTTGGCACGACTGCAGCGGTAACAAATCCAGCTGGAGAAGCGATCCGCATCGCTAGACCCCCATGGGGGCACGAGACTACCTTATTTCCAGAGACAAGACCTAGGCCCCAATGGGCAGAACAAGTGTCTGAAGTCCCCCAGAGAAGCCTGTAGCTTTTCAAACTGGGCTCAGACGTACTAGAATAGGAAATGCCTAAAAAAAAAAAAGTGCTAATTTTGACTTTAAAAGTCAGAATTTATGTTCTGCAGTGGGGACTCGACACTGCCTTTTAAGTCTCTGGTGAGATGTGTGCGTGTTTGCAGAGGTAGAGCTCTCTTTCCTGTTTCACCCCAGCATCCCTGGGCGATAGGCCCACAGCCAGCCAGGAATGTCTCCAGAGGGAGAACGGAGACCCGGGAGAAGGGTGCTGGCCAAGTGCTCTGCCCGCGTGTAAAGGGTGCACGGAGGCTCTCGGGCACGACAGCAGCCATGGAAAGAGGAGCTAGTCCCGGAGATGGGAGAGAAGGGCGCCCAGGGCCCTGCCTGGCAGCAGCAGCAATGCCCCAGGCCAGCATCACAGTACGAGCGATCATAAGGATTTCTGCCAGCTCAAATACATTCAAGCAGCAAGTTCCTGACCAGGTTGTGAGGTTACAACGAGGTCCATTTGGGCCACAGCCTTGGGGGTTGGCAGCAGGTGTTATCTGGACTTCTCTTTTCATGTTGAATCAAAATTCACTGCACGTCCCTTCTCTACACCCCTCACTCATCGGCACAGCCCCGCTCATACCCGAGAACCATCTGGCCGCTAAGCAGACCCAAAATAGAGCACACAACCCCTTTTAAAGGTAGGATTGCTTAAGCCAAACGTGGGCTGCCACGTTCTTTCACACCGCTGAGCCCAACTACACAGTCCTACCCACTTCCTTACACCGGCACAGCTGCTCACGGAACCGGGCAGGGAGCCAGCTACAAACTAAGCTCGGTTAAATTAAGCAAGAGGGGCCCACGGGGCAGGGGAGATGTGAGGCAGTGGTGGGAGAGCCCGGCCAGCAGATCATGAGGTGGTCAAGCCCTGGAAGCCCAAGATTGAAACAGTTTAAGCCTCCCTTGAACTGCGCCCAGCACCTGGGCTAGTGTTACCCTCCCACAGGGCCTAAAGGCAGGTTTATCTTTGTATTTAAGAGACACCTTTTGCAGCCTTCCCCAAGGCTCTTGAGAGAGACAAGAGCCTGGACTCACACTAGCAATCTGCAGCAAGAAATGCAAGCAGGGACAGTCAGGGACCATGAATTAAAAATCCAGAGAGGATAGGGAACATAAATCAAAGGAGCAGCCCTAAGCATATGGTGCTCAGGTCTGTCAGAGCAGAGCGGCCCTAACACACAGTGCAGGTAATTTGCCCTCCACCTGGAGGAGAGATGAAAGGTTTCTTAGCACCAAGTAATGCCACACAGTGGTTCAGGGCAGGGAACAAGGAATTCCCAACACCCACCAAAACTGCAGGGGAAATTTGATCAGAATGTGGCCATGAACTGTGGTCACCATCCTCTACCTCTGCACAGAAAGAAAGAAATAAAACCCATCCTGATTGCAAGCAGTCAAGATCAGAATTAGGATAGGCCCCTTGCAGCACCGAGTCTCATGCAGAACACCAAGATCCAGAGGGAGAGAAGCACCACATATGGGATCATAAATGCCATAATCTGCAGTGACAGGGATCCCTTCAAGGTGGCGTCACCCCAGGCACAAACACCAATGGGTTAAGCCACCCTGAAGAAAAGTTCTCCCCTCCTAAGAGCTTTCAAGCAGCTGTCCTCAGGTATCAGTGCCCACAACCAACCTGCTCCTGCAGTTAGGACAGCTGCTCTGGACTCCTTCCTGCAGACATGAGTCAATATGGGAATGGTCAAATGCTCCATCACTACAACCTGCTGCAATTCAACCATTGCCAATAGCCAGGTCAAGCTCCTGATGAGGCAGGAGCCCTGGCTGCTAGAGCCCGGGGTGTGTGAAGAGCCAGCAGGCTGAGCCCCCTGGGCAGAGGTTCTCAGTCACAGACAGGTCTCTGCTGTCACCCTTCCAACGCGTTGAGACTGTTTCAAGTCACACAGACAGCCCAGCCTGGCCCCCTCGCCCCAAGAGGGCCCCTCAGCAGGGCTGAAAAGGACCAAGGACATGGTAATGAACATGGGTTGGCACAGAGCAGCAGCGGGCTCTACAGCTGGAGCAGAGCAGCTGCCACCGAGACCCCATGAACGAGTGTACACACGATCACGTGTGCTTTGATTCCTGCATGAAAACGCAGCGCACAAGGAGGAAAGGAGCAGAGATGGTGGCTGCAGGAGCTGGCGCCAGGGTTGGGCTGTAGCACTCCCTCCCCTCCTGGACACTGGAAGCTGCCCCTTCCAGCAGGTGCCCGTCTCGGCCCGGGCAAGGTGCCATCGTGGGCAGCGCGCTGGCCACGAGGCCTCCAGCTGGCGGCGGGCAGAGCTGTCAGGGAAGCAGCAGCAAGGCCCGTGGCTGGCGCTTCTCCAGAGGGGCACCAGGACTCCGGCTTCTTGGCCTCCCGCAGCAGCCGCCTCCGCTGCCGGCAAGCGCCCAGCGCTGCACAGAGCCGGGAAGCGCAGGCAGCAGCGGGGGGCCGGGAGCCAGGAATGGCCCCTGACTGCTCTCAATAGGCACTCGGTGCTGGTGGCTCTAGGACACTGCCAGGCCCCGGGAGACTCCCGCAGCGTTGGTCGAGGAGCAGGGCAGGTCCCCCCGTCTCCAACGCTACCTGAGCTGGAGCCGGCTGAACCAGGCGCTCACTGCACAGTCCACACGCATCACCAGCAAGATGCCCAGCAGGAGGCAGACGCTGCTCACCACGAAGCCCAGTGCTTCAAAGAGGAACCTGCGGGCCCAACAGGCACAGTGAGGGACCATGAGCATTCCTGCAAGGACAAGCTGCTTTGCCCTCACTCCCAGCAGACTGATTTCCTGAGAGCAAGAGGCTGGTGACACCCCACATCCAAAAACCTAATTACATTCACCCCCCAGTAATGGATGCTACCTGCAGCCTAGAAGCCAAGCAGACCTGAAGTTCCCCAATGGTCTAGAAGCCATTTATGAAGACACTTAGGATGGATTTGGAAAACTTCAAGACACCAAGGATGTCCCATGCCCCTGCTAACCCTTGCCTAATGCCAACTCATTTCTGAGCTGGTAGCTCTACATTGGCTCCCTGCCTTAAATATTTTCCTGCTCACTGCCCTGCCTGGCAGGACTGTCATGGTTGGTCTGCAGATCCCACAGGATTTTGGTTATTCGCACTCGGACAGTTCACCAAGTATGTGGTAGCTCTACATGTTCTCAGAAATCAAGACTAGGAGAAATTTCTATACTGTAGTTTAAGACCAGCTTTTTGACTAGAAAATGGAATTTATTTGGGATGGTCCTATAGGCTCTGCTAAGTAAGAAGTCAGTGTGAATGAGCACGTTCCCCTCTCCCTGATGTTTGCACACGCTAATTGACAGCTTGGCAATAAGAGCCCTAATCCAGCATCAGAGCAACTCCTAGGACTTACTTTGGGGCAAAGACCTTCCAGACCATGAGGTGCCTCCTGAGGATCAGAGCTGCACAAACACAGGCCAGAAGCTGTGGGGAAGACGAGGAAAAACAGGTTACAAATGACTCTGGAGAGACCTCCTGGCAACGGATGCACATCTGAAGAGTCCTAAACCGTGCACACCTGAGGGGCTACAACAGTGCACATCAGAGAGAGGCAACACACAGAGGATTTTCTTCCACTGTGGCCTCAAAGGAGGAAAGACAGAACAGCTGAGCTGCCCTACCAGCTCACTGAGAGGGGCACTGGTGCTCTCCTGCTGTAAGGGCTTGCCCCTTCCCCTATACTGGTAATGGACTGACCATTCAGAGAGATCATTTGATGGGCTGACTCCTCGAAAGCTCTTTGCTTCTCTCACGAGGCAGGTTTTCTGCTGTTTAGCTATCTACACCATCACAACATGGCTCAGATGAGCCAGCTGGTGCAAATGGATATGCCAGGTCAGGAGGAGGGGAAGTAGGATTACGATCTTGCAGCTTCTGAACAGCTGCCCCCACTCTGCAAAGCTGGATCCAGAAGGCAGATCATTGTGTGAAGGTGCTCTGGGGCTGACAACCCACTGCTCTCCTCTTGGGCAGCCCTCGCCACCACTGTCAGCCTCTGCCCATACCTGCATGCCCAGGACGAAGAGGCACTTGAGCCCCAGCTGCAGCAGAGCCGCCGAGAACCTGTCCGGGGCCTCCCGCAGCCTCATCTCCATCATGTGCTCCTCTTCCTCGTGCAGCTCCTCCCGGGGCTCCTTCCTGGCCTTCCTCCTCTGTGTGCTGGGCGCCTCACACACAAAGGGCCAAAGCAGGAGCAGAGGGCAGCCGACTGCCTCGAGGACAAAGGCACAGGGAGTTACTGGGAGCCCAGTGGGAGCAGCAGCCTGTGCCGGGCCGCTGTGCAGGGGCTGCACTGGAGGCACGTTCGCTGCTCCAGGCTGACCCAACTGCACGGAGCCTGCAGGCCACAGTGGCCCCAGGAGGGCACAGCAAAGATGCTGCTCTTGGGCTGGTGCCTTTGTGCAAAACCTCCAGCCAAAACAAAGCTGGGAGCTGTGCTGGCTCAGCGGCCCAGGAATAAATTGATTTACCTGCAAAGAGGATGTGGGAGGCGAACGTGTTGGCGCCCACCAGGAGAGCGGGCAGCAGGTTTGTGCTGTGGTCGAGGTGGAAGCCCACAAAGGCTGCGTTCCAGTGGATGGCTGGGAAGATGGGCTGGTGGCCTGTGGAATAGAAGAACTGGGAAGCAGCAAGGAGCCAGGAGATGACCGCATACCAGGGCACTGAAAAAGGCTCTGAGAAACAGAGAGACAGAGAGAGAGATCAGCATTGAGGAAACAGAGAGATCCATGGTCTAAAAACCTGCATTGCGTTTCCTCTCAGGTTCCCTTCCCACACACACGAGTCAGCTCCCAGCACACGGAATGGGAAGCAGTTGGACATCCCCTCCACTCTCCCAGGGCTCCCCCAGCACCACTGAGGTTTGGTGGCTCCTCACGGCCTGAGGAGTGCAGACGGGTGAAGAAGAAACCCCTTCCCTGATGCAACAGACTCCTCTTCCTCCCAAGGGAGATGGGTGAAAAGCCCCTTCCCTGACACCAGGGGCTCCTCCTCCCACACTGCAACCCGGCTGCATATGCTTTTTCAGGAGGTTTAAGCAGCTCTTGTAAACACAGGAGTGAAGATCAGTGCACCCCATTCCTTGGGGGCAGAGACTGGGCCCTGCCTATCAGTGGAGAAAAGAAGAGGCCACTGGAGACAAGGCCCAGGCCGCAGCCCAAGGCAGAGCCAGAGGGTGCTCTGCTGAGCCCCAACTCACCAGCATCTCCAGCGAGGCTTCTGGCACGGGCGTGGATGTGCAGGAGCACAAAGGCCTCCAGGAAGAGGAGCAGGAAGGCGAGACTGAGCCGCTCGCTGTGCAGGAGCAGCAGGAGGAAGGCCAGCAGGGTCAGTGCAATGACCAGGGCAGCCGAGTACACGCTGCCCAGCCCGTAGGCAGCCACGGCGGCCCCGCAGCCACCCCGCTCCAGGTGGCTTTTCAGGGACTCCTGCATCCTCCTGTAGATCTGCGGGATGACGTGCAGGAAGTCGACCTCGGAGCTGGCAACGCCCAGGTAGGGGGTGACGATGGGCCCCGCCGTCTCCCGCGTGTCCTTGGCAAACACCGTCACGGGCTTGCACAGCACGAGCAGCAGCCCGGCGCCCACGAGCCCGTAGACGGCCCACGGGAAGGCCACGAGCGCCACATGCACCAGCTCCTGCAGCTTGCCCAGCGAGTCCTCGGCGCTGGAGGCCACGGCCCAGTAGCAGGCGACGAAGACGGCGAGCAGCGGGAAGCCCCAGCGCACGAAGAGCACGGCGGGCTCGGAGCCGTTGAGGTTGCCGCAGTGGCGCAGCCAGCGCCGCACCGCGCACACCAGCGCCACGAGCGCGGCCACGCACGCCAGGTAGAAGAGGTTCTTGGCCCGCGCGTCCCGCAGGCCGGCGAGCGGCGCGAGGAAGAGCGAGGGCCGGCACTGCGGGCTCTCCTCCCGGCACTGGTGGAAGGCGGCGGAGAGGCGCACGCAGAGCAGGAGCGCGGCCACGAGGTACAGCAGGTGCCAGCTCTCCTTGCGGTACGAGGAGGAGCTGAGGAGCTGCTGCCTGGGGCCCTCGGGCACCGTCAAGCGCCCGTCCCAGTGGAGCTTCCCCACCAGCAGCGCGACCAGCGAGGCCAGCAGGAACGGGACGACCCGGGCCTCGGCCACCACGAAGCTGTCGGAGAACATGGCTCCGCAGCGGAAGAGGAGGATTCCCATGGGAAAGGCCAGCGCCGGGCACGCTTGCAGGCGCTGCCTCAGGCTGATGCTGGCCACAGGGGGATGGCTGCTTGCCGAGTGGGCTCGCTTGGGCTGCCGGCCCCACCAGCGCCAGAAAAAGGCCACCTGAGAAACCGCGGCTGCCCAGGAAGACACCACGAGGAGGTCCAGCCCCTCCTGCATGACAGCACAGGCCAGCCCCAGCAGCAGGGCTGCGGCCAGGCCCCAGAGCAGCGGGGCCAGGAGGCAGCTGCGGTAGAAGGAGTCCGGCGCGGCGGGCAGCGCCGAGGCGACGTAGCAGAGCAGGCAGGAGGCAGCAATGAGGGCGCAGCCGGCCACCATGCGCAGCGGGCGGAAGCGGGCCCAGCTCCGCGCGCACACGGCCCGCGCCTCCCGCAGGTAGCGCTGGAAGCGGCCGAGCAGCCTCCCCAGCCTGGCCTGCAGCTCCGGCGACGATGGCTTCTCCTCCTGCACGTGGGCCACGAGCTGGGCGTGCTCCTCCACGGCGCTGGAGAAGATGTCCTGCAGCTGCTGGAGCTCCTCCGTCGGCAGGTCCTGCGCCACCAGCGAGTAGGAGCGCAGGAACCGGTCCACCTGCAGGACAGGGGCCAGGATGAGACAGCAGCCCCGGCACCCCTGAGACAGCGGTTTCCCTGTCACCTGCCCCGACAAGTCCTTCAGCAGGGAGGCAGCCCTGGTGTGGCAGGCCCTGCCCTCGGCTGGGCACCCAAATACAGCAGGTGGCCAGCAGGTTGTATCTCTCTGGCTAAAGGAACTCACCCCTTAGGTGACATATCCATCCTGACAAACACATCCACACATCTCAGCTAGCCACTTCTCAGCTTGCTGGGAGCCCTTAACATAGACATTGCTATGGGGTCTTTGCAGAGTCTTGAGTAACAACATGGGAAACATCCCTAAGAGGTTCCAGTCATTACTAGCTGTTAACCTGCATGCTCTGATAGCCTTTTCCTTATTTTTTTCAGAGGACAGACATCAAATTAAACAGCTTTCAATTGCTCAAGCCAAGCTGTTCCCTGTTTTTGAACATGGGTGAACTAACCCGCTGTGCCACTGGTCAAGAAAAGCTCATTCTGCCTGTGCTTCAAGTCAGCAGGGACTTGAAGCAGGGACCCCGATGTTGTACAGGGCACTACCAGGGTCCAGCACCCACACAAAGGTCCATCAACACAAGCCCTATACACTCAGGTGCCTTCCAGGAGCCTCAGGACACAGGCAGGAGCAGCCCACGCACCAGACAGGCCCTCAGGCTCTCCCCAGGCTTGCACGGGCCCCCTGCTAGGCCGCGTTCAGAACCCAAGCCAGAAAGCTCCTCAGACGACTAAGAGCAAACACTCAAAGCCACGGGGCTGGATGACATTAGCTTCGACCAGAGGATGATCAATATTTGTGGTGACTAATGGGCAGGAGGGTGCACTGGCATCATCCTTAAATGACAAAGCAGCCTCCTCCTCTATAAACACATGGCAGAGATGCTGAACGCTTCTGCCTTCCCACTGGCAATCATACGGTCTGCTCTTCACTGACTTGCCCCCCAGCCTACACAGCACGGGTTGTATCCAGGCTGCTGGACCCAAAACAGGGCCCACGCTGGGGTGGCTTCTTCCATGCACAGCCCCCAGGTACAGCAGGGAGCTGCCTGGGGGCTGAAGGAGCTATTTTGGGGCCAGGAGCATGATTCCTGCAACGCAGAGGCCTCTAAAAGGCAAGCAGGGCCTGAGAAAGGGCTCCGTAATTCAGAGGATTGCAGCAGATCTGCTCCTGCTCCACAAAACCATGCAGGCCTGTCCCGGCACATGGCTCTGCTCCAGTACTCGGGCTTCTTTCATGCCTGGTATATTCCCAATCACTCAAAAATCTTGGCCTTTCCAGCCATCCAAATGTCACTCAGCTGTAGGGTTCTGTATTCTCAGCACTTGGTTCAGACTGGTCACAGAATCCCAGAATGGCTGAGGTTGGAAGGGACCTCTAAAGATTGCCTAGTCTAACCCCGCCGCTCCAGCAGGGACACCTAGAGCACGTGGCTGATCCTTCTCTGTCATCCCAATTTATTCTTATTACTTGGTATTTTATTTAATCCTTCATTGCTGTTTTCCTTCTGTCACTGATTTTGAATAGTTTTTCAGCTAAAACCATTTCTGCTCCCAAACTGAAGCAGAATCAAAACTTTGTGCTCTTGACCCACACAACTTGCCCCTAATCCTCCCGAGCTCTGAGGAACCAGCCTTCCCAAACAACCAAAGCCACTTCTGACCAGCTGGGGCCAACCCTTCCCCAGCAACACGAACGGGGCCCAGAGATTTCCTGAGCCACGGCTCCTCACCAAGCACCAAACTGCATCTCTGAGACCTCTTTTGGAGACCAGTGCTGCCTTCTGCTGGAGCAAACCCCACAAGGAGGAAACTCTTCTAATTTAACTAATTAACTAATTCTAACTCTTCTAAGCTCCCCACGGAGGTAACTGTCCCACCTCCACCAAACAGAAGAAACCAAATAAACTTAAAAAGGTTGTTTTTAATCTCCCTTTGCCCTTTGGTTCAGCACGGAGGTCTGCAGTAGGTGCTACCTAGCCATCACCCAGCGTCAGAGAGCACATCTGAGAGCTCCTGTGTGAGAAAGAGCCCACAGCGAATTCCCAGCAGAGCCAGGATGCCAGAGCTCAGCCCCTGGCACTGCCCCGTGGCTGCCAGCAGCTCTCACCCTCCAGTGACCCCCTGCACAAGAGGAAAACAGCCCCGGGAGGGCCTGGCCTCACCTGGTTGGCATTGATGTGATAGACGTCGAGCTGCTGCAAGGCTGCAGACACGGCGTCGCCGTCCGTGGCGAAGAGCTCGGCCATCACCTCGCCGATGCTGCTGTAGGGGATGGGCACGCCCAGCAGCAAGGCCAAGGTGGGCACCAGGTTCACCTGGGGAACGACCTCGGGCTCCTGGAGAGACACAGGAGGAATATGGAGCTTGGAGGGGGCTCGGAAGGAGCTCGGGAGGAGCTCAGGGATGGCTGGTCACCCAGGTCAGAGGACAAGGGCATGGACAGCTAGGCACCCTGGTCACATCCCACCCCTTCCCTGGAGGCCAGGGGAGCCGCCTGCCCGGCCACCCGCTCGGCCCTGCAGCAAGCCAAGGGAGGGACATTCACTGAAGTGAATGGTCCAACAGAGCCTGCATCCATCTCACCTGCAGTCTGGTTTTTGTGAATTTTTTTCCCTCCAATAAGTTGGATTTTGCTTGACACAAACTGATACTGATCATACTCCTGACTTTTAAACTTACACTACCTGCCCCGTGTCCGACTTTTCCCCCACTCTCTCTGGAAGGGTGGCAGCCTGCCTGGCCATCAGTCGGACAATCCCACCAGAACCATCACTCTCCGTATCCCCACAATGCAGGTTTCTCCCTGGAGGTCCCCTCAGGCAATGAGCTAAACCCCACTACGGAGCAACATCTTCTCACCTCAGGAGGGTCAGTCCCAAACAGGGGTGTTTTGCTGTACACAAACAGCGCCGCATTCACTTCTTTCTCGCTGTCCCCTCCGTGGTCTCCGGTGTCCGTCATGCCATGGTCCCCAGCCACCACAAGCAGGGTGTCATTTCCCAGACGCTCTACCAAGGTCCTGTCAGCGGGACAGGGAAGGTCAGCACCAGCCCTTTGGAAGGTGGTAGAGGACACGATGGCCACCAAGCCTGTGTGCACCACGGAGGAGAAACCTGCACAAGCAGCTGAGCAAAACTACGGGCTGGTGCAGAGCCTCAGCAAGGGAAACAGGAACCAGCCTCTCTTTCCCCACTCAAACTGGGGAAAACCCCTGTGGATGCAGCCAGAACGAATGCCTGGGTCCCAGGGCAACACATGAAACAAAATGAAAAGCCAGAGCCCCTAGAGCAGATGGTTTTTGCCCAGATCCCCACCAAAGCTGTTATTTTTGCCATTTGGGAAGCTATACAAAACACCATTCCAAAGGGATGTCCCCAGCAGGAACAAGTTCCAGGCTGATGTTTTGGGGGGTTTTCAATTCCCACATGGGCACCCACGCACTGACACTGCCCTGTGGCACAGCTGGGGTTCCAGCTGCTGCTGCTGCTGCTGCTCAGGGCCATTCCCTGTGCAAACTGGCACAGTAGGAGCCTTTCCTGTTGCCCTCTGTGCCTGTGAATGCTCTAGGAACCCGCCACCAGCCCGGGCAATGGAAGAGTCAACCCCAACCATGCTGATCACCTGAGCATCTCATTCATCTGGAGGAGCTTCTTAGCCATTTCGGGATGGTCAGGCCCGTGTTTGTGCCCGCAATGGTCCACACCGAGGAAGTGGGCAATGAGCAAGTCCCACTCGCCACCATCCACTGCGGAACAAGAGCAGCGTCACCCTCTCCCCAAGATCGGGAGCCTCCAACATCCGGATGGGAGCGCCGGCCTCCCAGCTCCAGCAGACACTCCAGAAGGGCCGTGGGGCTGCCCCGGCAGCTGTCGACCAAGGTTAAGCTTGAAGGAAGAGGTGCCCTTTCTGCTCCATGCTAGAAGTGTATTTCCAATGCAGCTATGGAAGTCTAAGCTGTGGATGAATTCCACCAAGCCAGGCCTTCTCCCAAATTGAAGAAAGGTATTTAGAGGAACTCTTCCTCACTCCTCAAAGAGGGCTTATCTGTGGAAATCCAGCTAGGGCACTATGGTCCATGGGCTACAGCCACAAGCAGGTGAGAGAGCCTACTGCCATTCCACAAAGACGAACATAAACCAACCAACCAAACAAAAAACAGCCACCCACACCCCAAAGCTCTTCATTTCCACCTCGAACTCCTGCACTAGGACCCCAGTGTAACATAAAAGATTCAGCCTAGGGAAGGCTTACCCAAGACTAAAGGTCTCTGGAGAAGCGTTTCTTACCGGTTGAATAGAGATGCTGCAGGATCCCATTGTCGACAGTATGAAGATCCTTCACATTAAAAGAAGGGAAGAAATACGAGCGGTGAAACATCTTGGGGAAGAGTCCTTCCCAAGTGTCATCTCCCATGAAGACCACTCTCCTTCCTGGGGAAGCAAAGAAGGAATTAATGGGAGCAAGGAGCCCACCAGAGTCATGTTCTTATCCAAACTAACGCAGAGTATTGGCAGATTCAGGAAGGGGGCTGGAGCACTGGCCCAAACCCAAAGTGACCAAAAACTAACATCTCCCATGGGTTGTTAGCACGTCTAATGTCCCCACCAAAGGCCTGACAATCATCCAGTAAAACAGTAGACAAACGAGGTCTATGGACAGAGAGCGGCTGAGCAGAAGCTTTGAGTCCTAGGCTCAAAACCTGACCACAACAGTGGTGGTTTTTCAAATGCAGGGAAGGGAAAAGCACTGGTGTTTCCCATTGTCCCCGCTCTGCTTCCCCTATCCCGAACCAGCCACTCCCTGTGGGCTTCCAGAGAGTCTTCCCACTGCGGGAGCATGAACCGTGTCCTCCACAGCTGCTGCCACAGCATGGAATCTCCTTCCTATCATGGATCATTTCCTGCATTTGCTCCTCTTCCCCCACACGGGAGGTGCTGAAGCGTCGCCCCATCCCAGGTGCTGCTGGTATCTGTACCACGCAGAGCCCCAGCAGCGAGATCCAACCCCCTTACCGGCGTTCCCGGTGCTGCATTCTCCAAACACACACACGGCTCCGAGCTGCACAGGAGACGGGCCGGGGAGGCCGCCCAGCAGCTGCAGGCACCTGGCACCGCCAGCCCGAGCGCAAACACAACCCCCCGTCCGTGCCCTTGGCCACTGAGAGCCGTCCCGGGGCTGAGCCCGTGCCAGGCACCACCGGCACGACCCTTACTACCTGCTTTATCGTTATCCTTGAGGAAACTCTACCCACACTCCAGCCGCTGCCTGGCACAGGGCAAAACACCCTGTCTATGTGACAAGCCGCCTGTGGCCTTCAGCTGAGTAACTGCAAGGCAGGGATGCTGCAAGGGCAGGGATGCTGCCAACAGCCTCCTTCCCGAGGGAGAACGAAGCCCGCCCGCCGCACGCACCGTTGTGCACCAGCTGCGCCAGCAGGTTGTCCTCGCGGATGGCGTAGCTGGCGAAGTTGCTGCCCACGTCGACGAAGGTGGGCAGCGAGCCGGTGGTGAGGCCCTTGATGCGCTGCATGGTGGCCGTGGGCGCGTCGGCTCGGAAGCGGTACAGGCGGCCGTGGCGGGGCTGCGCGGCCGCCAGCTGCCGCAGGACGCCCAGCTTGCCGTGGTAGTGGCGCGGGCGGCCGCGCGCCGCGGCGGCGGCGGCGAAGTCGAAGCGCAGGGCGTCGATGAGCACGAGCAGGGCCCGGGCGAAGCGGCGCGGCAGCCAGCAGGAGCGCGGCGGGCGCTGCCCGCGCCACGGCCACGGCCCCGGGCCCGGGCCCGGCGGCTCCGCGCACGAGCTGCGCTGCGGCAGCTCCGCGCGCGTCAGCAGGAAGCCGCTCAGGAAGAGCCCGAGCCCGGCCGCGAAGAGCAGCGACACCCAGGCCAGGAAGAGCAGCACGGGCCAGCGCGGCATCCTGCGGGGCGGACACCTCGGCTCAGCGGGCACCCCGCAGGGCGCCCGGCACCGCGCCCCGCTCCCGCTCCCGCCCCCGGACCCGCTCCCGCGCCCGGACCCGCTCCCGCGCCCGCCGCCGCCCGCGCTACCTGCGCCCGCCGCGGCCCGGCGCGAGCCGCCCGTCCCCCCGGAAGCGGCGCACGCGGCGGCGGTGGCGGCGCCACCTGCCGGGCG
The DNA here is from genome assembly GCF_003342845.1 of Nothoprocta perdicaria. NCBI lineage: Eukaryota > Metazoa > Chordata > Aves > Tinamiformes > Tinamidae > Nothoprocta > Nothoprocta perdicaria. The sequence continues at coordinate 8,269,204 of NW_020454094.1, forward strand.
GGAGGCGCGCGGCGGCACCGGCCCCCGGACCGGGCCCGGCCCCGTTCCAGCCCGGTTCCTCCCAGCCCGGTCCGGTTCCTCCCGGTACCAGTCCGGTTCTTCCCGGCCCAGTTCCTCCCAGCCCGGTCCCGTTCCTCCCTGGCCCGGTCCCGTTCCAACCCGGTTCCTCCCAGCCCGGTCCGGTTCCTCCCGGTATCAGTCTGGTTCTTCCCGGCCCGGTTCCTCCCGACCCAGCCCCAGCGGTGCCCCAGGGGCAGCTCCGTGCTGCTCCTCACGCCAGGCGTCCGGCCAGGCCAAGTCCAACCCAGCTCCCGCCTGGAGCGGGCCCGGCGACTCCGGGACAAAAATAACCCGCAGGCGAAGCGGCCGCTGCAGCTTCCCGGCTGCTCTGAGTGACAGCGGCAGGAGCTGGGGCAGCGGCCAGGACAACCGGCCAGGATGTGCAGGAATGCACCGGGATGTGACCAGGAGCCCCCCGCGTGGATCCCCTCTCCATAGGCAGCCCCCGGTGGGATTAGGATGGATCCGCTCTCACCCTGCGCCTTTTGCCCCTCGGCAGGTCCCGCTCCCGAGTGCCCTGAGGACGCGCTGCAGCCCCAGTACCCATTGCCTTTATTACATGATTAAATCCAAATACAAAATAAGAACCAGAAACAGAAGTGTCTGGGTGGGGAAGGCAGCAGCAGAACAGGATGCCCGGCCGCAGGGCAGGCACTGCGCTCAGGCTCCCCGCCCTGGGGGTGTCCAGTGTCCAGTGTCGCCCCAGCCCTGCTAGCTGGAGTCCTCCTGCTCCGCCTTGGGCACCTCCGCGCCGGCTGCCTGCACGTCCCCGGGGGCCGGCGGCTGCTCGGCCCGGCCGCGCGCGGCCTGCGGCTTGGTCAGCGTGCTGTAGATGCCCAGCGCCTGGGGGAACCAAGGGGCCGTCAGCGAGGAGAGGGCAACCGGGGCAGTGCAGGCGCAGGGGAGCAGCGGGGCGGCAGGGACGTGGCAGGACTGTGACAACGCAGGCCCCACGGGGCAGGCAGGGACACAACAGCCTCTAAGGGGGCTGTGTTTGAGGCCTCGACATTTCTGTGCTACTGGGGAGTGCCCCCCGAGAGCACGTCCTGAAAGCACCAAGGTACCTTCAGGAGGCACCGAACCCTTGTTGGGAGCATGGGGATGGACAAGAAAGCGGCAAATTTACATCCAAAAGAGACAATGTCAGAGTCAGCCTTGCGCTTCAGCCATCTCAGCCTGGGTTGCAGGGAAGGGTCCTATCTGCTAGGGCTACAACCAGGCCCTCAGGCCCAGCCAGGGACCACCACAGCAGAGACCTCCTGTTGCCCAAGAGCTGTGGAACATGTTCCAGCCCACAGCTGGGAAATAAATTAATCAATTATCTGGGCCAAATTGCTCCTCTTTGCTCTCTGCCAGCGCTACCACCTCCCGCACAGCAGCTCGGGGCTGCTGGGCTGTCCCCTGCACCCTGCTCAGGCTCCAGCTCCCGCTGCGAAAGCAGAGCGGCTCCCTGTGCGCACACCGACCTGCGCGACCATGTTGGAGACGTCGCCAGTGCTGGCGGGCAGCAGGAGCGTGTTGGAGTCCTTGGCCAGCTGGGAGAAGGCGCTCACGTACTGCTCGGCCACGGAGAGAGAGGCGGCTGCGCTGCCGTGCTGCGGACAGAGGGCACATCAGGGAGGAGGCACCACGGCCTGTGCCCAGCACTGGCCTTCGGGGCTGCACAGCTCCCTGCTGCCGAAGGAGCTGCCAAGGAGGGTCCCAGGGAAAGCCGAGCTTCAGGTGCACCCCTCTTGTCACCAGCATTTTGGCTGCCCCCAGGCTGGGACTCCTCACACTCACCTGCTGCGCCAGAGCAGCCGCCAGCAGCTGAATAGCCTCCGCCTTGGCCCGGGCCTTCACCAGCATGGCGTTGGCCTCTCCTGCAGGACGGACAGCAGAGCAGGCGTCAGAGGCGCCGCAGAGCCTCCTGCTCCCACAGAGCAGCACACGGATCCTCCCCGCAGCCCCCTCCTGCCGCTGCGCCCCGCGGGGCAGCACCAGCAGCGGGAGGCCGGTGCGCATGGACAGCGACCCCACGGGCTCCCAGGCAGGGAGCCCCGCAGCACAGGGCGACAGGGGTCCCGGGGCTCGCGGCACGCTCTAAGCCGAGGCGCTACCGGCAGCTTTGTTGATCTGCTCGGCCTTCTGCGCTTCCGACGCCAGGATCTGGGCCTGCTTCTGCCCCTCGGCCACGTTGATGGCAGATTCCCGCGTCCCCTCCGACTCCAGCACTGTCGCCCGTTTCCGTCGCTCCGCCTCCACCTGCAAGCACCGGTTGGATGCCCATGCATGGCCAGGCCGGGGACATCCGTGGGGAAGCACAGCAAGGACACGCTCCCAGGACACGGCACAGCAAGGGACAAGAGTTTGGCCATGAAGCGCAGTGAGCCCGTGCAGGCTGGATGTCCCTTCAGACCCCGCGCAGCGCGGAGCCCACGCTGCAACGGGCCAGGCTGCCACACTACAGGGGTCTTGTCCCTCCTGTCACCCACAGTGACCGAGCACAGGCTGCTCCCCATGGCAGTGCTGGCACCACCAGCTCACAGCAAGAGGAAAGCGCTTCTGGTTTGGCCTTCCTGCCAGCCCCTTCCAGCAAGGCTGGCAGCTCAAGGCCAGCACCTGCCCTGGGATCTGGCTCCTCCTGGGATCTCTCCAAGGGAGACCCTCAGAGCACAGGGATTTGCTTCCCGTTAGAGCCCTAGGGGTTTCAGGGAGAGCTGGCAGGCCTTTGAGTGTGGGGTATGAGCCATTGCTGCAGAAATTAGGGCAGGAATTATCACGTGTGGGCAGTCAATGAGCCCACAGGTCCCCTCATGGCAGAAGGGCCCAGTGCTGCCAGCCTGCAAGGAGCCTGGCCGTGCTGCAGGGAGGGGAGGCTCCGCGCTGTGCCAGCCTGCCCCACACCACCAAACCTGCATCTGCATGGATTCCTTCACGCGAGGGGGCACGTGGATGTCCTTAATCTCGTAGCGCAGGCACCGGATGCCCCAGCAGTCTGAAGCCTGGTTGATGGCATCCACAATGCTGGCGTTGAGAGACTCGCGCTCCTGAGGGACACAAGGGAAACAGCAGAGAGGAAGGAGAGGAGTGCGAGGAAACAGTCAGACTCCTCCCTTCGTGCGCCAAGGTCAGCTAGAAAACCCCAATTCTAAGGACACAAGGCATGGCCAACCCTTCCCAAGGCTCCTACGAGCAGGGGGCACCTTCTCTCTAGGACACCACTGCCCAAAGCTGCAACTGGTGCAACTGAACATCGGGCTACAAACACCTCCCAGGAGAGCTAACAGCTCCTGATTCTCTCCAGCAAATGCAGCACATGGGCTGAGCCCTGGGAGCCAGGACACTCATCCCTGGCCCTGAGTCCCTTACTCAGGGCAGACACAGCCCAACAGCTGCGTCCGGGTGCACGATGCCCATCGCCTTTTCTGAGTAACCAAGAGCAAAACCATCACGCAGAGCCACCAAGGCAAGATCTGCGCCCAAAGGCTGCCTGAGAAGGATGCCAGGAGCTCTGCTGGAATAGGCGGTTTGGCTGTTAAGTGTGTCCGACTGTCTGCACAGACCCCGTGGAGGCCGGGGGTGCTGCCGGATGCCGGCAGCTCCGCGATCCCTCTGCCCAGCTCACCCGGAAGACTCTGTCGAGGGAGAGTTTGCCCAGCTCAGATCTCATGGTAGTCTGGGCCAGCTGGGTCACTGCGTACTCGGGATCCTCCACCCCGTAACTGGCCTGCATAGCAGGAACAGAAAAAAACAGAAATAAGCCACGGGGTCGCTGAAAGGGATTCCGAAAGAGGCAGAATTACCAGGAGCGCAGGATGCCGTGCGCTGGGCGTCCCGGCCGAGGGAGCAGCAGCAGCGCCGGGCTCCGGGGCGCTGGGAGCTGCGACTCCTGGCTCAGGACTCGGCAGGACAGCGCGGGTACCTTGTAAGGGTCCATGACGCGCAGGTAGAGCACGCCATCGATCTGCAGGGTGACGTTATCTGCAGGGAAAGAAGGGCACGTCCTGGCACTGGAGCAGCGGAGAAAAGCAAGGGCAAACACCCTCCTTCCCTATGGAATTAGCAGGGCCGGTGCCTTCCTTGCCAGCACCAGCAGCGCGGCCCACAGGCTCGAACAGGCCTCCCCGCCTGAAAGGCTTTGTGAAAAGGACCCTATCGCTGCTCGAAAAATATCTCCTTTTGATAATGTTTAGTGCAAGTAGCCTCAGTTTTCCAGATCAAGGCACTTTATACTGCGAATATTTTAAAAAGATTAAAGAAACAAATATACATCAAGAAAAACGCCTTCATACTGAATTGAAACAGAGATGATAATTAAACAGATTTGATTTTTTTTATGTGTATGAAGACCAAAGACACGCTTGGCCTGGTTCCAGGCAGGATGACATTTCGGATGTGGCAAACGGCTCCCCGTGCAGCTTGATTCAACCCACCAAGGGGCAGCAGCTGCCCGGGGCAGAGGTAAAAGGGGAGCCCGGAGGGTTCCCCAGGGCAGAGCCGCCAGCACGGACCCCAGGGATGGGGCCCAGGGTTGGACATGGAGACAGCAACGCTCCTCCCTGGATAAGGACGCTCTCCCCTGGATAGCGACACTTTTCCCTGCACAGTGACGCTCTCCCCTGGACACTGGCATTCCTCCCTGGATAAGGGCGCTCTGCCCTGGATAGCGACA
>NW_020454094.1:8275106-8325943 GCF_003342845.1 Nothoprocta perdicaria
AGAGGCGGGCGCGGAGGCGGCGCTCGGTGTCAAAGCAGCGTTTATTGAGACGGGAACCGACGTGCGAGGAGCGCGGCCGCCCGGCCCGGCCCCAGAGCCGGCCCCGCTCGCTGCCCTCGGCGGGAGCCGGGCTGGGGCTGCCCCCGGCTCCGCCGCGGACGGGCCCCGGCCCCTGCCCCGCGCTGCCCACAGGCTCCTTGGCCACCTCTCTGCCAACCCTTCCCCTCCTCACACCTCCAGCTCCACACAGAGGGTTTGACTCCCTCTGCTCTCCCTCTTGGCCCTACTCCCCCAGCCCGGCCTGGCCTCCTCTGCCTGCCCTGCATCCTGCCCTGGGCCTGTCCTTGTCCCAAGGATGGTCCTGGCAGCTGCAAGGGCAGCAGGAGTCACCGCACGCACACGGACAGCCGGGGGGGATCTCCCCTTTCTCTTACAGCCTCCAGCCGCCCTTGGTGGAAGAGCTGCCCCTGCTCTCCCAGGGATTGTCCCAGGTCTCCGTGTCACAGCCCCAGCCACCTCGCTCCCGGCCCCAGCTTCCTGGGAGCTGCCTGCCCTGAAGGGGGGACAGGGCAGCCCAGGCCACCCAGAGCAGGGCCCAGCCTCCCCCGGCTTTTAACACTGCCCCCCAGCCGGGGACACTCCCCCCACTCAGGGACAGAGAGCAGGGGTGACCCACAGCCTTGCCCCACAGCCAGCAGCCTCACACTGCTGCACAGCGCCTGCCCCGCTGCGGGGACATCATCCCGTGCCCGCCAGGCCAGGACCCCTCAGGAGCTCTGGGGAAAGGGCTTTTGATCCCCAGCCGCAGCCTCTTCCACACTCCCAGCAACAATAAATACTAATAAATACGAACCCTTCTGCACTTCCCGCACCCCAGCCCCGTGCCTGGCCCAGGCAGCCTTGCCCCGACACCCTGCTCCTCCCCAGCCACATCTGCGAGCTCGGAGCAGCAGGGGCAGGACCCAGCCCTGGAGCACAGGGACTGCTCCCCGGCCTCAGCCTCTGCTGGCAACCCCCCTTGGAAATCGCAGCCCTGCCCCAGGGCAGGGCCCCGTGTCCATGACGCAGGGCAGGACGTGGCCAGGGGAGCAGGACGATGCTCCAAGGCGGTGTCGCTCTCGGGCCCTCTTCTTGTCTCACTCTGAAGCACGGGGCTGGATGCTCCCCAGCAGCTCTGGGTCACACAGCAGGTCAGGCGGCTCCGCGCTCAGACCCAGGGCGAGTAGCAAGGGTTCCTTGGCATCTCCGTGAAGGATTTCAGTTCATAGGGGATCCCCGAGTCGACCTCGATGGACTTGCGGGAGAAGAGCAGCCGGATGGTGTCATGAAGGTAGATCTTCCCCGACTTGGAGCTGTGAAACCTGCGCGGGGAGGAAAGCAGAGGAACCTCAGCCTTGCAAGCAAGGACATGGGGGCCTCAGAGGGACGAGGTGGGATCAGAGCAGGGCAGGGGGCAGAGCTCCAGCTCAGGAAGCTTCTTCCCACCATCTCCCTTGCCTATTTCTGCTCAGTCCACGTGGCTACCACTCTGCCCGCCTCCTGAGGGAGGGAGGCCACTGTCCCAGGGCAGGACAGCATCTCCAATCTCTCTGCAAGCCTTCTAATGCAGACGGCCACCATTCCCTGCTATAGCCCAGGGCTACCAAGTCAGGCCATCCTCCCGTGACAGCAGCAGGACTATTTTTGGAGGTGACAAGGATGCAAAGGAGTGGGGCCTGGGAGCCCAGCACCGAGCCCAGACCCAGTCTGTCCCTCCCAGCCTGCCCTACCTCAGGTGCATCAGGTAGCAGAGGACCCTTCGGGGTTGGCCAGCGCCTGGGGGGTGGTTGGAGGTCACGGCAGCCCCCTCCTCTTCCCCCACGGGCACCAGGAAGATGCGGTGGCGCAGGAAGGTCATGTGGTTGGCCGGCATGTCCTGGAAGTCGTACGTCACCAAGAACATCTTCACCACAGTCTTGTTGGGGTTAAATAAGGTCTGGGAGCGGAGATTGGAGGGGAGGTCAGATGAGGAAGTGGCCAGGACATGGGCTCTACCCCCATGCTCCCATTTTATTCCCATGGCACCCACCTGCTCTGCTGTGGAGACTCCAGCCCCTCCTCAATATCCTTATGCCTCTCATCCCCCTGCATCCCCCCCTCATCCCCCTGTCCCTGGGGACCCCACACTTCCCTCCAGAGCGCTCTCCGGGTGGACCTACACACGCTCTGCACGGAGCTTCTGTCCCACCAGAACAACCAAACAGAGCAGCTCCAACGCAACGGGACCCACCCAGACCTCTGCATGGTGCTACCAGAGGCCGAGAGATGACTCACCACTTGGATGGTTCCAGCTTTGGGGACACTGTAACCCTTCTTTCCCAAGGCCTCCAAATCAATCACTCCCTGGGCAAAAGAAACAGCACGTGAGAGAGGGCAGCAGCTCCCAGGGAGCCTACCCGGGTGCTGATGTGGGGCCCAGGGCCCCTCTCACCAGCACTCAGTGGGACAAGGCAAGTGGGGACAGGCTGCAAGAGGGTGCTCAGCTCAGTCTCCATGTGGCCCAGAGGGAGGAACAAGGGGCAACCCAGAGGTGATGGCAGAGGACACCCCGTGCTGGACATGGCCCTGGCCCGTGTCCCCCCGGCCCAGCCCTTCCTCACGAGCATACCAGGAAGGGCGAGGGCGCGCTGTGTTCGGAGATGTCGAAGTAGGTGACGTCGACGGGCAGGGTGGCATGTTGGGGACAATAGGAGCCACTGGCTCCGATCTCAGCGGTGAAACCCTCGATCCTTCCCGACGGTGCAAAGCGGCCCTTCAGGATAGACTCCTGGGACAGGAGGGAAGCGTTACAGAGTTATAGACCTCCAAACACGCGGCCTGCCCCTCAACACCCATTTCCCCCAGGAGCACCCATGGCTGTCCTCACACAGCTCTGGGCTCGCCCGGGACTGCCTGTGAGGCACCTGTTTCTGAGACAGGCTCCATGCTTGAATGCCAAGAACAAGTGCGAGCACCCTAGTGCTACCAGTCAGCAGCAACCCTCTCCCTGGGGGGCAAGTTCAGGGCTGGGATGTCCTGCTGGGGACAGGTGCCACTGCACAGAACCGACCCCTGCCCGCAGGGCTCCCTCCCACACGTGTGGTCACAGCCCGGGTCGCAGCCCTTACCTCAAAGTTGCCCAGCAGAGCGTGACTGACAGTGGTGGTGGCCCAGGAGGCCGCGGAGGAGCGGGTCGTCCTCCGGAGGCTGCTGCGGAGATGCCGCCTTGGAGCAGAGGGAGAGCATCAGTGCAGGAGCGGAGAGCAGGCAGCCCCATGCTCCCCGCGGCCCCAGGGATGGGGCCCTTAGCGGGCAAACAGGCCCTGCCCCTCTCTCTGGGTCCCCCTCTCTCTGTAACAGGTTCAACAGACTTTCTCCCTCCACAAGGTGCAGCAGAACCTCCCCTCCGCCCCACACGGGTCTCATGGCAGGGAGGCGCCAGGGCAAGGACAGGGATTTACCTCAGCCCTGGCCCTCCCAAGGGGCTGTAGGGTGCTGGGAGCCCGGTGTCCCCAGGGACCACGTGCTGCCCCCAGGGCCCTGCTCCAAGGTGGGGAGGGCTCCCGGGGTGCCGGGACACTCACGATTTGAGGCGCAGCCCACTCTTCAGCCTCCTCCCGACCGCAGTGCAATCTGCAGAGCTCTGCGGGGAAGCAAGAGCAAGAGCAAGGGCAGCGGCCTCCCCAAGGTGCCAGCCCCACAGCAGCCCCAGGGCATCAGCCGGGCTCCCACGTGCAGCCCCTGCCCATGCCAGCTGTCCCTGCTTGGGACAGGGAGCTGCCAAACCAGCACCTGCCCCCAAGGCCGGGTCCTCACCCTGACCAAGGGGCTCCGCTGGGGAAGGGAGTGTTGATGTCCAGGCCTCGCTCAGCCGCTTGCCCCCCACGCTGCATAGCGGGTCTCCCAGCTACCCCCATTCGGGCAAACAGGGGAGGAGGCAATGGTGCCCTCGCGCTGGCAGGGACATGCAGAAAGGGCCCCCGGCACATCCCAGCGAACGGTGCCACGTACCAGGAAGCTCCCCGGCCAGTCTGGGTCGAGCCCCAGCGCCAGGCGGTTCATGCAGAGCTGATGGCAGCGCCGCGGGGCGCAGGGCTGCACTCGCCCACCCTGCCCGCAGCCACTCTGGGGGGCTGCAGCTGGGGCCACTCTGCTGCCTCCTTTCACAGGGTGTCCCCTTTTCAGGGATTTTCCCTTCTGGAAGCCGCACAAAGGGCTGCACAACACAAAGGGATGACGGAGCTGCCCGGCGTGACCAAGCTAGAGGCTTGGGGGAAGCTGCCGGAGGGCCCCGCTCCAGGAGGGCAGTGCGGGGGGGCAGGCAGGCTGGGGGCAGCCCCCCAAAGGGCACCTGGGCAGAGACAGTGCTGGGCCATGTCGGGGGCACTGCCCGTGTCCAAAGCACCCCGCAGGGTGCTTGCCTCAGGGCTGGCCAGCAGTCGCTGCCTGGCACTGGGCACCATGCAGTGGCACTGGGACAGGCCTGGCTGCTGGGCCACGCTGGCCACATGCCCACAAGCTCAACCCTGAGCGCCGGGCGACCCCTGCCTCTGCCCGCACTCCATGGGTGACGCTCACCTTGGCCGCCGGCAGCAGGTGGTTCCAGAAAGGGGCACCCTTGGCATCGGTGCTGCGGCACGCCGTGGGCACGGGGTGGCACGGCAGGGCCCTCTTCTTCCTCGCCGGCACGGACAGGCTCTCGTCCTCGGAGCAGGAGTCAGCCGCGGCCTCCCCAGCTGGCAGCAGCTTCCGTTTGGCTGGGCAGCTGCTCCCGCCGAGCCGGCTGCTCCCGCAGGGCGTCTTCTCCAAGGGGCTCCGGCTGCTCGGCTCGGGGCTGAGCACTGGCTCAGCGGCTGGCGGCTCCTTGCACCCGTTGGCCGTCACTGGCAACTCCCCCTCTCTGCCAGTCCTGCTGTCTGGCTTAGCAGGGCTCTCCCCCACCTTCTCTCTCTTCCCACCAGAGTCTGCCTGGGGGGGTTGTGCAATATGGTGCAATTCAAGTTCAAGTAGGTTGTGGCCACTCGCCCGCTCCCCGTTCTCCCCGCAGTCTCCAGGCTGATGCCCTGGCAGGTCGGGACAACTGTCCCTCGTGTGCAAAGTACTGCAAGCAACGTGCTGTGGCCAGGAGGCCGAGGCATCCGGCAACCTGTCCCCTGTGGCGCCCTTGGGGCTGCGGCTCGGGCTGCCCTCGCAGCGGTGCTCCACCACACGCAGCCCGCTGTGCGAGAAGTGCTGCGCGGAGCCGCACAGCGACAGCTCCTCCACCAGCAGGCCGTCCTCAAAGGCATCGTCATCATCCGGGGAACCTTGCCCAGGCCCCCCATCCCGCCTGCCCTCGGCGCCCCCGCCGCCCCAGGGAGTTCGTTTGGGATCCCGCGTCCCTTCCGGAGTTCGCTGCTCGGGGTATCCCCGCTTAATGGCTGCCCGGCCGCCTGTCCGTTGCTCCGTGCCCTCGGAGGAGCTGGAGAGGTGGGAGAAGATGGAGACCTGGTAAACCTTCTGGCGCTTGATCTCTGTCTCGTTGTAGCCCATGAGGATGCTGCGGCGAGCGCAGCGCTGCGAGGAAGGCTCCAAGGCCGCCTCTGCCCGCGGCCGGGACAGGTCAGAGTCCGCGCTGCGCCCTGGGGGCAGGGCCGTCTCCGCGTGGATGTGCCGCATGGAGCCTCACTTGGCTGGAGCTCGAGCGGAGCCCGAGTCAGAGCAGCCCATACGGCAGCAGGGGAGGGACGTGAAGCGCGCGGGGTGGCTGTGAGGAGGCTGCGGGTAGGAGCTGCAGCCACCCTGCTCAGGACGTCCGGGTGAACCCTCTGCTACGGAGTGCGCTGCAACACAGCATCTGCAATCACAGAGCAAGAGCAAGGAGATCAGCCCGAGATCCCGGTCCTCAGCCAGCCTGGATAAACACTGGAACAGCCACAAGACCCGAAAAGATGGGATCTCTGCAGAAAAATTCCCCCCAAGCTGTGGAGCTCCAGAGCCTGATAAAGAGCCTAGGTTTGGCAGCTCTGACTTCAGCCTGACCCCAGAGCTCTGTCCTGCTCCCACGTAAAACCTTAGGGGCAGGTATGTGACAGCGAAAACAACCCTCAAGTGGGTCAGGCTCCCCAGGGACTGAGGCTGCAGGGTATTTTACTCCCCACAGTGATGGGGATAGGAGGGTGACAGGCCGAGGCAGTTGGGCCCAAGGACTCAGGGTGGGCCAAGTGATGAAAGGGGCAACGTGCTGCACTGCAGCCCGTCCTGCCTCTGCACTCACCCCTCTGCAGCAGGACCCCGCTCTGCTCCAGCCTGGGCTCCCCGTCCTGCAGCGGAGAATTGTTGGCACAAGCAGCTGATGATACCTGCCAGCCGGGCACCCCCCAAAAGCGGCCTGGCTGCCGGGGACAGGCTCCCACCATCACGGGGCGCCTCCAGACCTCCGCACTGTCCTCTCCAGCTCTTCGGTCTCCACAGGGGCTCTGGTGGGGAAGGAGGGAGGAAGAGCAGGGCTGCAGGAACTCAGAAGCTCATGGAGAGCAGGGCAGGCAGGAGGGCACCACCTGCCTGTGGTGTCACTCAGGCAGAGCAGTACTCACATTCAGTCTCTCTCCACCCCCCGAATCTAAAGACGACATCCATCTGCAGGCCATCTCAGGCAGTATCATCAACATGATTTCCGCTTAAACCACAAACACTTTAAGCTAAGCTGTGAATTCTTGTTGCTTTCTTGTATTTTATATCCCTTTTGCTTGCTTACCTTCATGAAAACTTGTGCTTCCAGGCAGATTCCTACTTATTTGTGGTGACTATTTCACAGCTTGTGCATTCCAAGATGCTGCAGATCAGCAGCACCCCCAGGCTACAGGTCTCATGTCCACCTCCCAGCCCTTTTGCCCACAGCACCCACCACTTTGTGGCCCTGCATACAAGAGCTTGCAATTTCCATCCCCTAGTAAGAAATGTCTGTCAGGAAGGCAGAACCCAGGAATCTGCCAGCCCTGAGCCACAAGGGCTCCCCACCAGCTTCCCCCAGAGCAGAGACAGCAGCCCTTTCATGCGCACAGCACTCACCTGCTCACAGCTGCCCTTGATGCTCGAAGGGGATGTGTAGATTCAATGTGGCTTCCTGGGCACGGCCACAGCTCCCCTGCGGTCATAATCCACCAGCACTGTGCCTTGATGCCTAGGGGAGGCCAAGGAGAGGAGTGAGCCTGGGAGCAACCCGTGACACGAGGCCTCCACAGCGAGCACAAGCCCTGAGGAACCTCTACCCCTAATGAGGCTGAGGGTAGAGGAACGGGGGGTAAAGGGGGCAGCGCTGCCTGTGGCTGGGCCCACACACTCCCCACCTCTCCTCCCAGCTGCTGTGGGTCCAGCTGGCTGTCCCGAGTGCAGGTGCTGTCCTGGAGGCAGCCCTGGCCTCACGTATCCCCACCACGCGCAGGCACCACTCAAGCTCCACATGAAGGTCACGTCCCACCACCCCCCGCATCAGGCGCTGCGGGATCTGTGTCCCCCAGAGCCACTGTCCTCCGAGCAGGGTGCAGATCAGCACCCAGATAAGAGAAGTTCATGCCCCATTTCCCAACCAGCCAAATCTCCAGGGCACAGCACCAGAACAGAAGCAGCTGGGCCAGATAGGTGAGCAAAATCCATGAAGAGATGCTCAGAAACACCAAACACCCAGATGTCCCCCATTCTGGCACCCTGGTACTGCAAATTCTGCAGGTTAGAGTCTTTCCAGCTGGAGCCCTAGCCCAGCAGGGCACCGGCAGTGCTCGCTGCAGCGCTGGCGCTGACCCTGGCTAGTCTTTCATTAGGCTTCCAGTGGCATCTGTAATTAATAGGCACTTGCAGCCAGTCCCCGAGAGCAGAGCAACCCGAGAGCCACGGCCAGCGGTGCCAGGGACAGGGCATCGCTGGGGATCCGCCAGGACCCGGACGCGACACACGAGCTCCCTGAGTGCACGCACAGCCGGGTGACCCGTCCTGTGGCACCACAAGTGCCCCAGCTCAAGCTCCATGGGCAGCCATTCATACAGACGCTTCCCCTGGCCCCCTGTGTGGGGAGGTCCGTAGGACCAGGTGAACACCCACGGCTTAGGGCCACGGGCAGCCACTGTCTCTTGGCCAAGGTCTTCCAGCACCCAGCTCCACAGCTCTGCTCTCCACATCTCACCCGGCTGGGCTCAGGGAAAGGGCCTGGAAGCCCCCAGAGCCAAAGGGGCAGTGGGGAGGGAGCAAGTCCTAGGTGCTGGCACAGGGACACTCATGTTCCAGCACACTGCGGACACTGAGCTACCAGACCCCAACCCACCCAGTCAGGTCCGAGGGCTGGCGACCTGAATGACCTGTTGGCCTCATTCCTACCAGCACATCAGGGAGGACACAGAATAATCAGACTGCAGCTCCCACCTGCAGCAAGAGGGCAGGGTGGCAGGAAGGGCTCCCAGCCGGGCGACGCGGCAGCCGGGCTGCAGCCGAGGGCTCCGACCTGCAAAGGGACCTGTTGCCTTTCTGACTATTCTGCCCCTGCCAAGGGATGGGACAGGCAGAGCCCTCGGGAAGCAGGAAAAGTTTCTGTGAGGCCCAGGGGATGGCAGCAGCAGCGGCAGGGCTACCAGCACAGAACGACCTCCGTGGAGCCTGCGGGAGCGCTACAGCCCGAGGGATGGGAAGCGCTGACAGCACCAGCCCAGGTGCCAAACCGGCAGAGCACTGCTGGAGGGAGGTTTGCTGCTCCAGCAGCAAACTGTGCCCAAGGGAGAGCCGGAAGGAGTGGAGCTGGCTCTGGCTCGCCAACCCCAGCTTCAGGTCAAGGGGAAGGAGCCCACACTCAGTGGAAACAGGGAGAGGGGGAAAAAAGATGATGCAGAGAGAGGGAACATCAGTGCCCCACTGCAGAGGCAGGTGCTGCTCTCCTGCTGTCCCAGATTTACGCAGCTGCAGAGCCTTGCTCTGTGCCGACGCCTGTGCAGGTAGCAGGGAGGAAGCCCCAGCCCAGAAGGGAAGGACGGGGCGAGAGGGAGCGCCCGGCCGGAGGCTGCCAGCCCCACAGGCACCCGAGAGGGCCCCTGCAGACGGGAACCCCGCGCGTCCCTCTGCAGGCAGCCCGCCGCAGGGGACAGCGCGCGGCCGCACCGCGGCGGGAGCCGCACCTCCTCCCCAGGGCCCCTCGGCCTCGCTGGGGGCGACGCCAGCCCTGCGGGGCCCGAGCCGGGCAGCACAATACAAGGGTGCCCGGCGGCGCCCCGGCTGAGCCCGCGGCCCCGCGCGCACCTCGGGGCGAGCCCCGGCGCTGACAATGGCTCGCGGGTGGCAGCGGCCCCTCTGCACACAACAGCCACCTGCGCGGGGCTCCCCGCGCGTCCCACCAGCCGCCCCCCGAGCGGTGCCATCCAAGCGGGAAAGGCGGCCGGAGCAGCGGGAGCAGCCCCTGCCTGCCCAGCCCAAACCTCAGCGGAGCCCTCAGGCAGGAGTCTCGGGAAGTGCGGGATCTGGGCGGCCGGATCGGGTCGCTCGCAGCAGCCGCTTGTGGGGAGCACGGCGCAGGTTGAGGACAGACCTTTGTCTCTGCCTGCCTGTCTGTCTCGCTCGCCGCTGGAGGAGGAAGAGGGGGGCGGTGGGGGACAGCGAGCAAAGATAACACCCCTAGGAGGGATGTCACAGTCACGTTAATCACTCGGAATTCCAGCCAACACAGACCCGGGTGCTGCAAATATGGGCAGCAAATGGAGATGCTCAAAGCTCTGAAATAATTGGATCCTTTCACGAGAGCCGAGCCCAGAATCTAGCACAGGAATTCAGTCCCCGCTGGAAGTCGAGAGATCAAATACACCGAGAGGCAAGCACGGCGCAATCCGCAGGCACGGCGCAATCCGCAGGCACTGCCGCATCCCGAGCCGCAGCCGTCGCCCCCTTCCCGCCCCCGCCATTCCTTCGCACTGCTCCGGTCCCAGGTATCCGCTGGGCACCGCAACGGCGCGGGAGCCCCGCGGCGCAGAGCCCAAGCCCTTCCCCTCCAACTTACTGCACTTGTGGCAAGGTGCGGACAAGGCTGCCGCTGCGGGGGAAGAGGGGCTTGATCGGAGGCAGGCGGCAGCCCCGCAGCCCGGCCGGGCGCAGGGGCGGCCGGCGGAGAGGAGCCCCCGGCGGCCGCGGGGCGCGCGCCCGGCACACGCAGCCGCCCGCCCAGCGCCTCGCGCCGCTGAAAAGGCACCGAGGCTTCTGCCAGAAAACAAAGAGGCAGCGGCAGAGCTGGGGGTGGGGAAAACTCTCTGCTGCCCGAGAGGATCCCTGCGGAGCCGAGCGGAGGCTGCCGGGCTCCGGCATCACCGCTCACCCTGCCAGCCCGGGCAGGCGGCCACTCACCCCGCCAAGGCGCTCCGGAGCGGGGCCGACCCCGGGTCCCCTCGGCCAGGAAAGGCAGAGCGGGAAGAGCTACAGGACGCGAGGCAGGCCCAGGACAACAGCTGGCCACAAGGGGAAAATTCCTGCGGGCTCGCGGTGAGGAGTGCAGCTTTGCCCTCGGGCCGAGCGCTGCGTGCCACCGCTCCCCAGGGGACAGCGCGGCCACCGCCGCATGGCGAGCCCCACGGGAGGCTGCTTTCAGGGGTGCCACAGTCCAATCGGCCTTGTGGGAGGGTCACCCTTTGTGGAAGAGCCACCTCTTGTGGAAGAGCCACCCACGGGAAGGAGACCATCGCTTGCTCCGCGCCCAAAGCAAGGTCCTGGTGACCCCCATCCACACAGGGGCTCCATGGGCTCCACTTCAGCCTTCCGCCAACCTCTGAAGGCAGCAGCCCAGGCAGCCCCAGTGGCCACACAGACCCGCTGCTCCGTTCCAGGCCTCGCTGCCAGCTGGAACCAGGGGATATTTTCCAGCGCTAGCAGTTGCCAGGTCAGGTGGACACGCACCCCGGCCCTGGATGGCCACAGGAAGCCTCAAGGGTGCTGACGGAGGGGCAGGACACACTGGGTGACAGGGCTGCAGAGGGGGGGCCCGCGAGGGAGCTGATGCCCAAAGCGCTGGGGGACAAGGGCAGGACAACCTGAGTGGCCGGTGGCGACAGCATCTCTGCCGCCCGTGCCCTGCTCCCCAGATCAACGCCTGCCTCCTGCTCCCCCCATCCTACACAACCCTACGCCTTCCCCTCGCCTTTCCGAGCCAACACAATCACTCCCCGTCTCCCCACCAAGATCCACACTGCTTGCGGCCGGGCACACGGGCCACCGGCTCCCCAACACACTTGCCAGGGCAGTGTGGCTTGATGTCCCTACAGTGCCCTGTTCCTCGCCACCATGCCAGCCCCTGTGCCCACCACCTGCAGCCCTGCCCTGAGCACAGGCAGCCCCACAGGCCCTTGCCCTGTGCTCCATCCCCTCCTGGTCTCTGCAGCAAGTGCTCTAACCAGCCCTCATCTTCTCCATCCCATCCTTGCTGGCCCGAGCCTCTCTGCTCACAACTCACCAGACCCGCCGAGGAGCCCTCGATGCCCATGCAGGACGGCAACAGGAACATCCTTCTTCCCATGCCCCCTAAGCAGCCCCAGGAGCAATGCAGAGCAACAGGGACAGTCGCAGGGAGGCTGCGGTACCTGAAGCAGCTGGAGACACGGGTCTCAAAGCTGAGCGGTACAAGGGGGAGCCGTGCTGAGACGGGTGCAGGGATTGCGGGGCCCCTTCCCGTGCAGGGATTGCGCAGCAGCGGGCGCCGTGGGAAGGGCCCTGCTTGCAATATACTTCCCCCTCACCGCAATGGCCCTCCGAGGGAGGTGCTCGGGCCTTCGTGCAGCACCTCCAAGCTGCAGCTTGCAGATAAGGCTGCAGCTGCAGGGGCGACGTTCAGCGTCTTGTCCATTGCCTGTGCTAGACGTTGGCATGGCACAGAGGGGAAGAGGTGCCCTATACACACACACATCCAGCCCCCTGATTTGCCCCTTTCAGATGAGACTTAGAAAGTCTCAAGTCTAGCCAAAGCGGGGACACCCAAGAGGTATTTGGGCTCTGTACTTGCTTGACTGCAAAGGGTTATCACAGAGAAATTTCCATGCTCAGTTCAACATCCCGCACCTTGTCAGACGAGGGCAAGGGCTGCCCTTTCGGCAAGCCCAGAGGAAGGGAGAGGGCAGAGGGCTGCTGGGGCAGCAGGATCGGCTGTCACCACTGCCACCCGAATACTCGCACTGCTGGCAGATGAAGTGTCCCATGCGAGAGGGGGGCCCCAGGAGAGCTGCCCTGGGGCTCTCAGGGAGGCACAGCCCGCATGGACCACGCGGCGCAGCCCGTGCCGACGTATCGGCATCCTCCGTCCCCGCGGAAACGGCAGGATCAGGGCTGGGATCAAGCCACAGCCGCATCCCCAGACAACCTTCCTGCACAAAACGAGGTGACTCTATCCCACATAGCCCTCACAGCTTTCCAAGGAATCAGCTGCTCCCAGGCCATGCAGCGATCTATCCGTGCACACGGGACGGACCTCAGGGGCCTCTTGGCTCAGCCCATCAGACCCTGCTGCTCTCGAGTGTTGTAAGAGGGATACCCAAGCAACGCAACAGCGCCCAGGGCAGGGTTGAGCAACAAGGGCCTGCGAGGAGGTGCAGCCGGGGAACGGAGCAAACGGAGCTCTGTGACCCCGGGCAGCCCAGCACCAGCAAGCCCAAGGGACAGGCCTAGACGGGCCACTCGACAAGGGATCTGCAGACAAACACAGGCCTGTGGGAACCTCCCAATAGTGCAAACCCACCTAGAAGTGTCTTGGGGGTCTGAATGTCGGGGACATCCTTCCAGTTTCTGCCGGATGGGGATGCTCGCGCTGCTGCTGCAGGTCACTGTGCCCGGGCAATGCAGCCATGTGCAACCCCTTTTGCTCCAATTTGTTACCCTGGCATAGGGGGACGAGGCAAGCACTAAAAAACATTTCACGGTTATACACCAGACACAGGCTTCTGGAGCATTAGAAGCTATGGTCCAAGTTAGGCGGCTCAGTAAGTTGCAGAACGGAGCTGTTTCTGCAGACAAGGCTGACGAGGCTGCCAGCAGCCAGCCCTGCAGAAGGACAGGATCAAGAAAAGAGCAGCCATGAGAATAAAAGGCTGGCAAAGCAACAGAAAGTACTGGGAGCACGTAATTCTTTCCAGACTGTCCTCTGGGCTCCTCTCAGCCTCCATCTGCTCCCTATCTGCTTGGGATGGCCAGGCAGCCGGAGCCTTTGGAAGGACGGCTGGTACCTTCCCCTCCAATCCCCGCTGCCTCTGGACACCATAGGGGCTCCCCAGGGAAAAGGAACCCGGAGATCTCCCACCTGGAGGGCCGGGGCCGCTGCAGCCTCCCTGTGGCACGGGCAGCCCCTGGGGCTCACAGCCCCGGCCGAGCGGGGCTCCCTGCCCTGTGCCAGAGCCAGACTGTGCAGACCCTGCACATAGTGAAGAACTAAGCAAGAAACACAAAAACAGCCCGGTGCTCCGGAGAGAAGGATGCAGAGCAATGCGGTGGGCAATCCTGCTGCCTCCAACACC
This sequence comes from Nothoprocta perdicaria, assembly GCF_003342845.1. Taxonomy (NCBI): domain Eukaryota; kingdom Metazoa; phylum Chordata; class Aves; order Tinamiformes; family Tinamidae; genus Nothoprocta; species Nothoprocta perdicaria. Next base: position 8,288,621 of record NW_020454094.1, read on the forward strand.
GCTGAGAGACAGACCCACGAGAAGGGCTGGTTCCTGCTGTGCCAGGACGCAGCAAAGGGCATTAACAGAAACCCCGCCCCGAGGTCTCTGCTCACCTGCAGGCGGGACGGTCCAGCAGAGCCTGAGCTGCGACACCGCCAGCTTCCCTGAGAAGAGCAGGTCTGTGGGATGACACAGGCAGGAGGGGACCTCATGGGGTCCCTGTCCAGCCCTGCTCCAAGCAAGGCTGAACTTGAGCAGGTTGCTCAAGACCTAGCACCACCAAGGGCAGAAAGCCTCCAAAGGCAAAGGTTGGTCTCCTTGTCTGGGTCTGCTCTACAATTTGACTGCCCTCAAGAGAAATATTTTTTTTTCCTAAAATCTGACAGGAATCTCTCTTGATGCATCTTGTGCCATTGCCTAATATTCTGTCCCTGGACACTTCCCAGAAGAGCCTTGTTCCAGCTTCTCTCCAAATCCCCACGGGGCAGCTGCAAGGAGATCCCTGTGCTTTGCCATGCCCTGCCCAGCCCCACTGCTCTCAGCCCCTGCTTCTTTGCTCCGACCCGCAGCCCCTCAGCTGAGCTCTCTCATTTCCCCCATCTGACTCACCCTGGGGAGCCCCAAGCCTCCTCCCACTGACACCCATCCAGCTTCAGGGTGGGGAAGGATGAAAAGGGAGAGAAATGTGTTAGTCTGCAATTAGTCACACACTGGACCTGGCAGCTTTGGGTCCGTGCAGGCCTCGGTGGCAGCCACAGCTCAGTGGGAGAGGTGTCACCTTGGGGACGCAGCCCCCGGCGAGCCGGGATGAGGATGGACATTTCAGGGAAGGGGTGGGAAGATCTGTGCAACGGCCACATGCTGACCTAGCGGCAAGGTGCGGATGCAGACCCAGCGTGGGGAAAAGCATCTCTCCTGCAACATCCATTCCTTGGAGGAGCTCTCAGCCAGGCTGGCTTCATCCAGCCCCGTGGAGATGCTAAGAGGCAAACTCTTTCAAGGGAGCAGGCACAGGAACTTAAGGAAAAATTTCTTGACACTGAGGGTAACAGAGCACTGGAATAGGCTGCCCAGAGAGGCTGTGGAGTCTCCTTCTCTGTAGATCTTCCAAACCCGCTTGTACGCAGCCCCATGCTCTGGGTGACCCTGCGTGTGCAGGGGAATTGGAGTAGATGATCTCTGGAGGTCCCTTCCAACCTTAAGGGTTCTATGACTCTGATCCTCGCCCTCAGTTCACCCTGTCCCCTTGGAGCAGCAGCAGAGGGGAATCTGCAAGAACCAAACTCATAGGCTGTGCCTGGGAAAGCAACTGACAGGGAAGAGGGAGCCGTCGCTGTGGCACAGGGAAGCCCCTCTGCCAGGCTCGGCTCAGGGACTCCACCACATCCCAGCCCAGCACGGAGCCTCCCACAGGCAGGCAAGCACCACGGCCAGCAAGGCCGCCCTGCTCTCCCCTGGGCACCTGCAAGCAGAGCGCGCTGCAGCACGCGAGGCTGCCACAGCTCGGGGCAGCCCCCGGCCCCAGGGCAGCTCCGAGGAGCACGGGAGCCTCTTAATCTCCATCCCTCCCGGCCAAGCGCATGGCCAGGGAGGAGAGCAGGGCCTGCGCAGCAGAGTCCTACAGACCTTTCAGACACAACTTGCCACAACACTGAAAAATCAGAGCGGGCTGTTTTGATTTCAGAACTGGATCCACAGCGCTGCTTGCCAGAGACACCAAGTATCTTGTTTTCAGTTCCTGTTGCAGCGTGCCCATGTCAGCCTGTACCCAAGGTGAATCCCAAGTACCTGCTCCAAGAGGTTTGGCTCTAAATACACAGAGCTTTAGCTTTACTGCAGTGGCACCATATGGCTCCAGGAAGCAAGGGGCAGCACCTTCTGAAGGAGCCAAACTCATTGGCGACCAGCTAGGAAAGACAAAACCAAGTCAGTCAAGCGCAGGAGCCCTCCGTGAGCCCCTCAAGCATCCTCACGTATCACGGCAGGGCTTTTGGAGCCAGCATCCCCCTGCACCCGCAAGCCTGCAGTGCATCCTCCCATACCGGTTCTTCCTGCATGCCATGATCACTCAGTACAAAACTATCCACTTCTCCTCCTCTGTCCCAGCAGGCATCGTTAGTTTTCCCATCCTCCTCCCACTCTCCGAGTGCAGGGGAAGGTTAGCGGACAGGATGTGACCAGAGCAGTGACCTGCCCCATTTGCCCAGGGCTGCCTGCACATCCCACAGCCTCCGGGGACAAGGATTCACCCCGTGCAGGGAGGCTGGGCTACCTGGTCACCCCCTCACAGAGCCTGTCTCCAGTCTCACCACCACAGCCCCCAGGCCGGCTGAGCGCTGAAGGCGGGAGCAGGCGGGAGCAGAGGGCAGGTCTGGCACTGGCCCAGGCCGCACGTGGCCGAGCTGCATCCCTGGGATCCCGGGTTGTTCCCTCTGCTGCGCAGCCTCTGCAAGGCCCGGGGCTCCCCTTGAGCCGGGTCCTGGGATGGCACCTGCCTCTGGCCTCCCGCTGACTCACTCCCTGTGATTCACCCCTTCCTCCTGCCTGAGTCACCCCCTCACGCCACAGCCCTGCCGCCGTCCTCAGGGCAAGGCCACAAGCTCCGCAAGGCAGCGAGGCAGGCGGGAAAACCGGCCAGGCCACCCCAAGCGCCCTGGCCTGATGCCGGGGCAGGGACGAGGCCGCGGGGGGGGGGGACGGGGCAGCAGGGCAGCCCGGAGGCGCTGCCATCGAGCACCGCTGTGATAAGGAGCTGGGGGAGGGTTTCCTCGAGGCTCCCAGGCGGCCTTCCAGGCAAAGCTGTCACCTTATCAGGCCTTGGGCAGCCTGTCCCCCACCCCGGCCCTGGGCGGCTTCCCCAGCAGGGCCACGGTGCAGCCCCATGTGCTCCCAGTGGGCCTGGAGACCTCAGGTGCAGCCAACAGCTCCCATCCAGGCCAGGCCCTTTCTCCGTCTGGGTCTCCAGCTGGCTGCAAGAGAGAGAGTCTGGAGCCCAAGAGCCTCCCTGGGAAGGAGAGCTGCAGCACGAGCGTCGCGGCTGCCGCGCGCTCCAGGCACCAGAGCCTGTCCACGGGCTCCATCAGCTGCGCGGGCGCCTGCTGCACCAATCCGTGCTTCTGTTTGTGGCAGCCACACGCCTGGAAGAGCCATTTCCCACCAGATATGGGGAAAAAGCACAGGGATCGGATCTCCTTTTACCCTTTCTGCCCCACAGCCTGTAAGTCAGACACAGGCTGATGGGGGGCTCCAATCATAACCACCCAGGAGCAGCCGACTGCAGCATTTTGTCTATAGCAACACACAGGTGACTTGGGCCAAGCATGGGGGCTCCAGCAGGGTCACAGAGCCCCAGTCGGGTCAGAAAGCTCTGACATCTGTGAAACCGAGGCCAGAGCAAACCCCTACTTTGGCTACAGAGAGAGGGACAACGTCTGAAGCTGCAAGGCCATGTATTTAACAGGGACAAAGAATGATTTTCTGACAAAGTTCAGGACTATATACAAAAAACTGCTGACCTGGTTAATGAATCTCCCTGGGTTTTTATGTGTATGACACAGACACGGCGCCTCCTGATCCTCTCAAGACACTCAAAGAGGGTTTCTCCCTTTTCAGGAGAAAGAAAACCAAAACAGAAAACAGGAATCCTATCCAGGGTGACACAGGGAGCTGGCGACTTCCCCCACCATCACCCATCCTTTTGCCAGGACCCTTCAGTCCCAGGGTCCCGTCTGGTTGGCGGGACGAGAGCTTTGCGCTGCTCTCTGCATGTCACCAGCAAGGTCAAAGGCAGAGCCACCACCATGGGCACAGTGCCACCAAGGTCACAGAGCTGGGTAAGCCCCTGAACGAAACCCAGCAGCCACCGGTGGGACAAGTGCAGTAATTAAGATGGACACACTCAAATCAACCTGTCAGTACCAGAAAAGACGGGCTCCCCTGCAAGCTCTGGGAGCCGGGACAGGAGGGAACCTCCATGAGCTCCTAGGCCAGGCTGGCTCCCTGCTCTAGCCTGCGCAAGAGGGAGGCTGAGAGCAAAGCCAAGGATGTGCCCCACGTCCAGTCAGAGCAGCTAGGGGACTGCTCCGATCTGAGCCAGAGGGCAACACTTTCCTACGATCAGCTCTGCATTTGTGAACCACAGATCTAACACTGCACCTTTAATACCCTCCTCCAGCCAGGCTCTGGGAAGAGCCAGCTAGGAGCCAGCTGAGCTATGCTTGCTTTTGAGGTCTCTCCCACACCAAGGAGGATCTCTTACAAATTCCTTGTGCTCCTCTTCTACAGCCCACGTGGCAGGACGGGGCAGCAGCGCATCCCTCCACAGGGCAGAGGGCACATATTTCAGGCCAGACGGCTGGGAACGGTAACAGAGAATTACAATTACAGAAAGAGAAGTTCAGTGTGAACGTGCATGAGGGAAGCTGCTTGTTTTAAGCTGAGCTTGAAACGCTTCCTGCTCACGAGGGCTGGCACAGAGATCACTAGCTTGAGAAACAGCAACCTGCCAAGGTAGAGAGGAAGTCCCTGCTTCCAGGAACCCCTGGCTGGGTCGTCCCTTTCTCAGCAGCTCTTTGCTGCCTGCATTTCTCCCTGCCCAGGGCTTGAATAAGTAGAAAAACCTCAATGCCACTTGCTTACAAGCCTGCTGCATGACCTGCTCAGAAAGAGTACAAAGGTTGGAACGAAGTATTCGCCTATCTCTGCCTCTCCCCTCTGCCAGGGACTTAGAGAGATGGCAGGTGGGCCCCCAGGGTTCATGGAATATTCCTGGAGGCAATTTTAATCTCCTGACCAGACCACTGCAAAGCACCAGCCCTTTGTTGCTAAAAATCACATCCAAGGTTATCTGTTCCAACATAAAGGACCAGATGTGGAATTTCTTTAAATAGCAGCTCAGATTGGGGAGCGCGTCTGTGGCAGGGGATGAAGCTGAACGGCCAAGCGTCTGCTAACCCAACCTGGACGAGTTTTAAGGATTAAACTGCCTTGCCTGGCCAGTGACACAAGCTCCAGTTTCCTGAAAACGGAAGGCACCTTCCCGCACGCTGCAAAGCCTCAGCATGCAGGCAGCCCTGAGCAGCCCCAGCGGCAGGAGCAGGGCTGCTTGTGGTGACTCAGCAGCTCCCTCGGTGACTCAGCAGCTCCCTCGGTGACTCAGCAGCTCCCTGCACAACCTGCACACGCCACCGCCCAGCTGCCTCGCGCCACCCCACAGTTTCCCCCTGCAGTCAAAGCAGAACCCGGACTGCAGCCTCTTCTGCATTTTGGAGGTGTCCTCCCCAGGGCATGACCTTGGCCACCTCCACCTGCTCTGAGTAGGTCAGAGCACCCAAGGGCCAAAGCCGTGGGGGAGCAGCTGCAGGCACCTCCTCACCCCACACGTGGGTATCTCCTACTAAATACCTGTCTGCCCCCTCTGCCCATCCCCTCAGGCGAGGGCCTCGTGCTCTTCCCCACGGGACATGAGGCATCCTCTCTCCAAGAAAAGGCTCTTTCTTCCTCCTTGTCTGCAAACTTCCACACAAGGATCCTTCCCACCAGGACTGTTTCTTCCGTCTCACCATTAGCCCTCCTCTTCCTCCAGGCCCAAGCTCCCACTTCCTTTGCCCTTATCAACACAGCCATCTGTTCTTTTCTCCCCGTCAGTGTTACCAGACTGTCCTGGTGGGACCGTGTGTCCCCTCTCAGCCTGACCCGGTCATTGAAATTATTCTGCATTGCAAAGGGCGATTCTTCACAGTATTCACCACAGCACTTGACAGATTAACCAACAGCAGGGACAGGAACAGCACAGCTTAACCATTTTCATGTCAAGGAGTAAGACAGGGAGACGTCCTATGACTCACCTGAAAACTTCTGGGCAGAAAGCTGAGCTAAGCACGCGATCCAAGCCTCCTGACTGCCAGGCTTATGTTGAAAATTCATGCAACTCAAGATCCAGTGCCAGTTTTCACTACACTGGTCTTAAAGCTATCCATGAACTTGCACCCTTCTTCCCTTTTTTTTTTGGCATGATCCAGGAAAAACCTAGAAATTCATCCTTAGCTCACAAAGCTGGACTCCAGGATCTATGCAGAGGCCTCGGTTTGGCTCTGCGTTTTCACACACCTCCAAAAGCTCCTTGGGGCCTGGCCCATCAGACAAGTCCTGTTCAAATTCCCTGAAACGAGGTCCTAAGCGCAGCCTCAGCTCTTCAGCTCTAGCTGAGCTCAGGGAGCCCACGAGGGACACCAGCATCCCTTAAGATGTCTAGACTTGGTGCAGTAGCAAACTGCCACCCACCTACCTTCTAGATAGAGAGGCTGCTGATGAAGGTTTGCTCATGCAGGATCCAGTTCAGACATTTCAGTGACGTTATTAGGATTTACTGTTCCTCTACTGCATTTGTCATGATCATAAACAGGTTAAGAGTCCCAGGCTATTTGGTTCAGCAGGATCACTGAAGGGGAAAGCAAAGCTCAGGCTGTGGATCAGCTGGGCACTGCTCACATTTCCTGGGATCTCTCCTCAGCTTCAGGTCACTTGTTTGCCTGGTTCCATTTTCTTGGGGACACCTGAAGAATAGACCCTTCTGGTTCCCCCTGGGAAAGTGAGTTCAGGTGGTATTTCCTATTACTACCAGTGAAGCACCACATTCCCCTCCTCCGCTCCCCCAGCTCTCATTCCCAGGACACAACCTATTAGATTAAATTCATTATCCCCTTCCACTTCATAGCACAGTCTTTTCATTTCCCTCTCAATACACATCTGAGACATATCAAGTTCCAGACAGGCTCTCTCACAAGGTAACTCCATGCTTTTCCCTGACAAAGATGTCTACAAGAAGTGACACATTTTCTTCTAAGTGCCTAGGGAAAAAAATATTTGGGGGTTCATTTTATGACAGAATTCAACTCCTCTCTCCAGCCCATCACTTTGGCTGCCCCTTTCTCAGGTTCTGGAGGGGGACATTCTCCCCGCTGCTTGTATTAGTACAGCACCATCAGCAAGGCAGGGTTTGAAGCTGCCTTGTAGGGAAGCTTTCAAGGGCAAAATGTCTTTTCTTATCCAAAAGCAACCAGCAGATGAGTACAGGCATTTCCTGGCACACTGCTATTCCTTGCTTCAAGCCTCTGCTGCAAGACAGGCCCCCAATATCAGCCTTCCTATTGGAAGCATCACTGGATTTTCTCCAGTTCCTCTAGCAGTATAATATTGTAGAGAAACATAATGAGAGTTGTAATCTGTAATAATTCAGTACTATTGAACCGCCAGGAAGAGAGCTGCAGAGGAGAAAGAGGAGAGCTATTCCAAATCTGAAGTCTATTTGCTCAACCAGTACAAGCCATGAAATGGCCCGTCAGCTACAGGAAACGGGCACAGCAGCAAGTGAAGCGCTTTCAAAACGGCAGCCTGATACTGCAAATTGTCTTCTCTCTGTGAAGACTTATTAGATGGCCAGGATGGATCATGGCAAATCCCTTTAGGTCCCAGGGGGAAGCCTAGGGGAGAGGTAGGCAGGCCAGCCAAGACAAAATGCTAACAATATGCTAGTTCCTCCGAAACTCTTAATATTTTTGCCTGTTACATGCTCCTAGAAGATGAATTGGAGAAGGAGAAATTCTCAGGCCTACAACTCAATGCCACAACCACTTTCTTCTGCTGGCAGGCAAGCAGAGAGGGCCACAAGAACTGATTTACTCTCTTGCCCACTACTGGTCCAACTGCAGACATCTCACCAGTGATGGGAACACTGGCATAGAAAGGACGCAAGGGAAGGGCTCCCCTGTCTGTGCTGCTTTCTTCTCTGCATAGCTCCGGCATCGCTGATCGGCAGTAAGAAAACCTCAGTACAGACAGTGCAGATACTCCCCAAGTCCGAGCCAAGAGCTGGCTCTGATGAGCTGCTCTTTATGCATCTAGCAGACAGTGACAGTTGCATAGCACCGCTGGGCTCAACTATGTCGTCACAATTTAGGGAACGCAAGTAGAAACACTCACCGAGCCAAAGCCTCTTTCTGGGCTCAAGGAATCATCTTCTCTCTACTGACGTCCCCAGCACTGTTTCAACAGGGGCAGCATTAAGGTTGCTGCCGATGTCCAGAAGGACATCAGCCAGTTTTTCAGAGTGATGCTGTTCAACGTGGTGTCCCCACCTGCCTGCTGGCAGACACGTATGTTCCAGACCAGCCTGGAGATGGTAAGAGCAAAACACGGCACAAAGGGTACAGCACTTTCCAAACTCCAATAGGAGAGCTCAGCCAGAAGGAAATCTCTCTTGGCTGCCTCTCCCCAAATGCTTATTCCAGTGTTGCATGTCTAACACCTCCCCAAACTGGTAGCTGACAGCGCAACCCCACTGCCTTTGGGCTTTTCTGTACCTCTGTGCTATGCTTAAAAATGTATAGAATGAGAAAGCAAAACCGAAAAAGAGGGAGCAGCACTCAAAAGGTGACACAGCTATAACTGAGGTCACAGCACTCAGGATTTCCAGTCTTAGATGAGGATCTTGGCATGCTAAGTGCTGTATAAAGGCAAAACAAATACCCCAAAGCCCCATCTCTGTCCTAGGAGCTAGCAACCAGCCCAGCAGCACACAAGTACTTCAGACCTTTCTCTGCTGGGCTCTGCTGCCATTTTGTGGTATTTCACAGTACACCTGGGGCCTCAGGCTGCAGGAAGAATCAGAAACACCAGGCTCCAAAAATGCACTCAGGGGGAACTACCATTTGGCTGGATTAGATTTGGTCACACTCCGCCATTACTGTGCCTTAATATTTGGTAATACCAGTTCTAACACCAAGTACTGGAGGTCAAATTCATTAAGAGCAGTTCTTGAACTGTCATTTTGAAGGTACACTTAATGCCAGCCTTAGTTTCCCCCACAAGGAGGGAGATTCAGTGGCCAGCTCAGAGCGAGCAAGCTGTTCCCCTTTGTAAAGGACAAGAATGTTCTTGGAAGTTGGAAGGAAGAAGGACACAGCTGTCACAAGCAGTTTTCATTTAGGGTCCACGTTCTACTTTCCATCTACCTGTCTGTCCTGGGAGCACCAGGGTCTGGAGTCCAGAGGACATTTTACAGGCAAGTCTAATGCATTTGGGAGTTTACAATAGCTGAGACTGAGTTGGGTAGTCTATACACATCTTGAAATCACCCTAAAACCAATGCAGACACTCTGGTAGACTGTAAAAAGTGGGACAGTTTTCACTGGCACTCCTGAGGTTTTGTATTCTGGGTCACAGGTGGAAGGAAGATCACAGCTCAGACACAGGATGATGACATTCGTGAACACGGGGCTGCTCAGGGAGCCCAGACATGCATCCTTTTCCCGCCAGTTCAGCATAAACACCTAATCCCCACTGAAATCCCACCACAGACACCGTGATAGTGTTTGTGTTGCACCTATAACAGTTCTACATGTCTAACCTGCAAGTTCAGAGCATCTTCTGAAAGCTGCACATGCTCTTTGGCGTTCAGGACTGGGGACAGAGCTGGAGGCAGCATGTTGTCATTCACTGTGAGCAGTGACCTTTGAGAGGGGCAGCAAGAGAGGTTTACAGCTCCCACCCTGGTATGTGTTAAGACGAACAAGCTCTGCTTGCTTCCAGGCAGTCCCTTCCCCCTAGCTCGCACTCACGCCTTTAGGCACTTTGCAGGAGACAGGTCAGGTCCCAGTCATGCTCGCGGTTTAGCCAGGCTGCAGTTCAGCTTCCTGACTTATTCCCTCTGTGCATCAACTTGGATGATGCTCCCTGTTGGATTCAGTAACAGGAATGGGGCCCCTGCCAGGCTCTGGTAAGGGGCATGCCCATAGGCAGCTTCAGAAATGTTTAACTCTACCTGCTCTAGGAGTCAGTCTCAGGGTCATATCTCACAGTGAATTAGAGCTCCTGCTTTCCATGAGCCTACAGCTACCCTGGAGCAAGGCAAGCAGGCTGCACGGGCTGGACAGCACGGCACAGGGTCAGGCATCCTTGGGAGATGCAGAGATGGCTGGATCCACCGACACCGATCACACCTGGGGATGAGCGAGGGCAGCAACATGACAAGCTAGTCGCTGTGATTCAGCGAGCAGGTTTAAGAGAACAGCTTCTTTCAGGCTGGGCCTGCTCTGTAGCCCTGGGCTTCACACAGAACAGGCCTCCAAACAGGAGCTGCCTCCTTGCTCCCAACGAGGCAGGAACTGGGCAACCCGTCCCTGCCGGCCACTCACCACGAGGCGGCTCCGAGGGGGCCTGGGGAGAGGAGCTCTGGGGGCTCTGCATGCCAAGTTAGCACACAACAAGGAACCCGAGGCACAGACCCCAGGGGTGGGACGGGATGCAGGAAGGAGTCCCCGAGGCAGGCCGGGCTCCCAGGCGCGTAGGGCTGCCAGCAGCTCCGTGCTGCTCCCGGCCGCCCGCCGCAGCAGGGCCCAGGGAACATGGCTGCCAGGGCAGGTTGCCATAGCGACCCCCAGGCCCGGCCCCTGCTTTGTCTCTGCTCCCCAAGCCTCGCTGTCCCCAACACAGCGCACGCTCTGCGTCACCTGCCCTGGGTCCCCAAAACCCTCCCTGGGCTCCCCAAAAGCTCCACATCACTCCAAAGGGCATAACGGGATGGAGGTGCCATCCCCCCCCCTTCCCTTTCATGGGGCCCGGTACATAACACTGACCTGGTCAGCTCCCAGGGTGTGATTTCAGAGCCCTGGGCAGCCAGATCGGGGTCCCAGAGACCCTGCCCAATTCTCAGCCCCCAGCACATCACAGCAGGCAGGATGCCCTGCTGCTCAGCATCGTCATCCTTCAATCCCAGTGCACCCACCCTGCCTGCCCATATGGCATGGAGCAGCCCCCAGCCCAGCCAGCCCCCAGCATGGTCACCAGCAGCACAGGACCTTTCTGGATGTCAAAGCTCCACGCACCTTTTCCGCGTTGTGCCAGGGACAGCCCTGGGGGAAGCAGAGATCCACGCCTCTTCTTGCTGCAGCCTAGCAGACATCCCTTAAGATGTCTCCTGTCCCAGCCCATTCCCACATGGGCAGATCTGCTCTTCCGCACTTAGCCTTGCTGTGGCTTGCGCTGGAGACAAGATCCGGCTTCGCTTCCTGTCCTAAAAACTGTTGTCGACTGTTGCTATGTGTTGTTAAACACTTATCCAACACAGTGTGCTAGCAGAGTTCCTCTCTTTCTCTCCTTTCCTATAGAGGCATGGGATGCAAGGCAAAGACAGAAGACCCTGGTAACCCACATTCAGGCGTGACACCTGCCAACATCCTTGATGAATTAAATCAACAACTTAACAGATTTAAAAAAAAAAAAAAAAAAAACACACATAACTCTGACATGCTCAGCTTCCCTCCCCACTGCTGCTCCCTCCCTTGCCCTTCCCCAGGTCCAGGAAGGTCCACCACAAATAGTTACATCATTTGAGCATTATAGCAGAAGCAAGCAAAGCCTCAGGCTGATCCTGGGTGAGTCATGGGGCTCAGGAGACCATACAGCTTCCCTTCTGATACCATTCGTTGGCCCAACTTTATTTTTAGCCCACTGAAAACTGCAGAGCTGTGTCTTGCCTCAACGTGAAACTCAGCAAAGCTCAGCACTAAGTGCAGCTCAGCTGGGATACGTGACAAAAATAACATGAGCAGGTGGACACCCAAAAGCTCAGAGGGGCCAAAACTCTAGAGTAAGTAAATAAGGGAGAGGCCAGAAGGCCTCACCCTGTGCTGTGCTTCATTGGAGAATGTCAGCAGCAGATGCCACGCTGCCATCCAGCCATACAGAAAAGGCCAGAGTGGTGCTCACATCTCTGTGGTGCATTTGGGAGTATTTCCACACCCGAGGGCTTTGTGAGAGACTGCATTTCATGTGGATGCATCCGCTGAGGGCAACAGGAACCAACCCACTGTGACAGGAGAGATGCTGTATCATTAGGAAAGCAAAGGTAGGGAAACGGGTAGCTTAATAGCCAGCTTCCTTGTGTGCAATTCATGGGCATCCACAAAATCCAAGTTCTTCCTAGCACCTGAAACACTATGGACTTGCAAAACCTCTGCACGCTAGGATACAGGACCGGCACAACTCTAAGAGAGCCAGTAGGATTGAACACAAATAGGAGTTGAGGGACACAGGCAATGCTCAGAGGCCTAAAATTAGCCCCAGCAGATGATCATCTACTTCATTCTTAGCAGCAGGGAGAACTGAACAAGGATTCAGCTGTCCCAGCACTCCCAAGAACTTATCCTGCCTACTTGTAACAGGCACAGTAAGGTAAAAAGGGGATTCCTCCCATAGCTCCAATGCCAGCATGCATGAAGAACCTGGATCTCCATCTCTGAAGGGGCAGCAATATTTCTTTGGCATTTCCCATGGAATAAGACCTAGGACTAGATCAGCTAGTAAGGCTGTGCAATGGTAGCCAGAAAGTGCTAAAAACAGACTGAACAGAGTAACACTGGCCACTTTCAGGTGAGGTTATAATCCCCTCTTCACCAGGTCTATGGAGCTTGTAAACAAGGGCATCACATCTCATTTTTGTCAAAGGCACCAGAAGTCTCTCCAGGGGTCTGCAAAATAGAGCAGGAAGCAAAGTGACAGAAAAGACAGCAATGTGCAGGGATCTTTGGGAGAGGAGGGAGCTATGGTTAAAGCACTGGAATCTCAGCACACAAGAACTGTGCACGTGGAAGGGAGAGTTCATCCACCACGTCTGTGAGCAAGCACAAACCTCGGCCCCTCACGGACAAATGGTCTGAAAAGCAGTTTATGCCACATCCCAGTACTGCACCCAAGCTCATTGCCTGACACTGAAGAGAGTCCTTGGGCTGCCTGAGGCTTTCTGAACTGAGAAAGAGCCCTCCCTGAGGCAGGGAGTCTGCCCCTCATTCTGGCAGGTTTATCACTATCTTCTACACCAGGACCAGACCATCCTATCTCTGCACCAAACCTTAGCAGCAGTAAGACCAGGCTTACTGGGATTTCCAGGCAAAAAAGCAAAGCACAAGAGAGTGAGCAACCTAACAAAGAGCCCTGCATTCTGGCCCCAACTTTCTTGGCAGACAAGTCAGAGGAAGAACAACAAGGGAAAAGCAAGGAATTCTTGTTATCTGCTGGACTTGCTCTCCCAACATACAGCCCTATCATGTCCTAAAAGCAGCTCTCCCACATAGCCTCTCCATTTGAGGCTCCATTTGAGCATTTGAGCACTGATGTAAGACTTAGTTTAGTTTTCCAACGATGAAGTCCTGCTGAAGGCTCTCTTCCCAAAGGAAGCAGCACAGTGTGCAGGTTGGTGGGCACTACTGCATCCTACTGCACACAAACATCCAGATACAGGCACGTGGAAGGAAGTTCACAGCCACCACAACCTGCTCCTTTCGGGTCACTTGAGATTAGTGAGGGCCTGATCTTCAGATTCCTTGACAGTGGCAACAGAAAGGCCACCAGCTCTCCTGAAATACTTCTGGGCCTCATTTGCCATGGTCACAGGCCTGGCCTCCATTCTGAAGTTAAAAGGGCTTAAAATGCACTGCCTTTGAGCTTCCTGACTGCATGCAGGGCTCAATGGTCCTAACAGGACAGGTCACAGACACCCGTCACACTGCCAGCAAGGCAGGAAGCAGAAATATCTAGGCAGGTGGCTCTGCCAACACCTGCTGCAGTGACACCGGCCCTGCAGAGCTGTCCCAAGTATTGAGGAGACGGAGGAGGAAAGGACAGTGTTCCCAGAGACTATCACACTGCCATGGTCAAGGAAGGGAAGCAGGTAACAACCACACTGGTTCTAACCTCGGTGCAGGCTGGAAAAGCAGCTCTCTGCTGTCAGCAGCCACGCCGTGCTCTGGGAATTGCTTGTTCCGGCAGTGCTGGGCTGCCTGCGAAGACAAGTGCACAGGGAAACAGGTTAAACGTGGCTGGGAAATAACCTGCCCACACCAGAAGACCCCCTGAACAGCAGATAGACAGCAACTGCTCACATCCCAGGGCAGAGAGGCCTGTGCCATGCACAGCCCTGAGAGACTCCAGGCACCCCACCACCTTAACATCCCACTGCATCTTTCACCAGTGCTAAGAGCCCCCCTCTAGTTACAGCCCCCCCACTTCTTCCACCTCAAAACCCCAATTCCCCGCGTGACTCCAGGTGAATGTGTGATTCCCCCAAAGAGCCAGAGCCGGATCCCTGGGAAGGGCTGCAATGGCCACATTCACTGAATTAAGTAGGAAGCGAAGGACTTTGACACTCTTGGCTTTATTCTCTCCCACCGTCTGCAGCTGTGCCGGGCTCCGCCGCACAAGGCTCAGCCTGTCCTCGGCTGAGCGGCTGGCATATGGTTTGGCTGGCAGCGCTTGCTCTCGCTCTGGTCCCCAGGAGCTACCCACTGCACGAGGCTGCACACACAGAGCCACGGCAGCACGGGCCAAACCGCGCCAAGCCGGAGCCCCGGCGAACACGGCAGCGTCGCCCAGGCTCTGGCGAAGCGAGGAAACAACAACTGCTCAATAGGAACCTCCGCACGGCTGCCAGGACCGCCACAAAGACGGCGCTTAAAACCCCTCCCCGGCGCTGTAATTGCAGCCTGCTGGAGAGCGCGCTGTGTGGGCGCAGGGCCCTTGTGCCCAGCAGGCCTCGGAAACGAGGGCGATAACAACCCCCCAAACTGTGCGCGGCCCCCAGGAAGCTCATGGAAACGCAGCCCGTGCACAAGCTGCACATGGTGGGTGTCTGGGTATTAGAGAAACCCCAGCAGCTCCCTGCTCTGCCACGCGGCCTTGCAGGCGAGCTCTGCGAAGGCTCCAAGCCGCAGCGGCAAGAATGGCTTTGGACACCGCTGAAGTCGTGCCACCCACATGCTGCGCTGGCACAGCAAGGGCCCGTGCTCCATCCAGCAGGGCCCGGCTGAAAACGGGCCCTGGGAAGGGAGCAATTCCCCCAAATGGAGCGAGGCCAGGGGACGGGGATTATCACTTCAGCTCTTGCATAAAAGGCTTTGGATCTTGGCTAATTTCCGATAACAGGAATTGTGGGGTTGACATCAGCCTTGGCCTGGGACAAAGATTCGCTACTGAAAAGCGCATCGGCCTGAGTCACCACTCCTATTTTTTAGGGCACACAAGACTTCTTTAGAGGCTTCCCACTCAGACCCTGGTCTGCCCACACACTGGCCAGCTGGGGAGCAGAGGTGGGCGTTAAGGCCACAATAGGGGTGAGTACAACTGCAAAGCAGTAGCCAGCACTGCAGAAGCTCCCCAAAATGCAGAGCATCGAGTTCAGCTGCTGTTCGTTCAGGATCCACAGTCAGCTGAGAACACTAGCAGAATCACAGGGAAACATTCACTGGCAGCTAAGCACTCACAAGACAAAGCAAACAGGACTGAAAGAGAGGAGAAAAGGGAAGACAAAGGTTTGCAAGGAAAATTCCCAGCTAAAGAAAATAGTCTTAAAGCAAACTCCAAACTTGGAGAGATGGAAATGAATTATGAGAGGTTACTGCCACCAGGTTCACTTGTGCATGGTCACAGGCACAACCTAAAAAGAAATTATAAGACTCGGTCAAATAACAGGACTTCAGGAAGCAGAAGTGCCGGGTGTTGCAGACAGAAAGGATTAAAAACCCCAAGCCCACAGAGCCCAGCAGAGGATGGGGTCCCCTCTTACCTGATGAGAGGTGCAGAGAGATCAAGCAAGATCCTCTCCCAGTAGAACCACAGTGCCCAAAACCCAAGCAGGGAACCCTCCACAGGCCATCTGCTACCATGCAATGACCCCTTTGAGAGTGCTCTCTTGTTGGGATTCCTCTCCACACCTGTCCTGCATCAAGCTTGACTCATTAACTCCTCCAGCTGTGATGTCTTTGATAAATTTGACAAAAGCTATACTGAAATGACACCAAGGGCATCATTTTTCTAACCAATATGGCTCCTTATTTTCCCTTCCACATCTCATCCCATACCTAAAGACTGCACCTTCTTAATTCAGATCCAGAGGGACTTCTGGTTCTCTAGGCACAAATTATGGAGTCTCCGAAATATCAACTCTCAGGAGTCCAACTAATAACCAATGCCTTCAACCATCCTTTGAGACTCAGAAGTAGGAGGACAACCCCGAGAGAAGAGGTCCAGGGGTCTGTGCAGGTCTGAGAAGCAGAGGGCAGGAAGGTGCCAGGTAAAAGCTGGTGCAAGACAGAAAGGAGGAAGGCGAGTGGGGCCTTCCCTGCCCTGGAAGGGCAGGAGAGCTCGGGGAGGGAACTTCCTCCTCCTGCTCTGCCTGCCCAGAAGGAACAAAACCTGAAACTGCCGAGAAAACACAGCCTGGGAAAGCTCAGCACCCTATCAGGAGCGTATAGGGCCTGCACACTTGGATCTGCCTGCTAAGGAGGCTACTAGGAATGAAGCAACAACCCTAACAGTGCAATTAAAACCATCCTTTAGCCCCTGACTTCCAGCTGGGATGGAAGGGCAGAGGGGAACAGAGAGAGCTCCCCTGCCCTTGAGCTGAGCAGGGTGCCTGTGTCAGGGGCAGGTGAGGAACCTCCCCCGTGCAGAACTGGGGTGCGCCAGTGGCGCGGCCCCAACCCCATGAAGCCCCCCAGAGCCCCACGCAG
The DNA here is from genome assembly GCF_003342845.1 of Nothoprocta perdicaria. Lineage (NCBI taxonomy): Eukaryota > Metazoa > Chordata > Aves > Tinamiformes > Tinamidae > Nothoprocta > Nothoprocta perdicaria. Next base: position 8,305,165 of record NW_020454094.1, read on the forward strand.
CCCCCCAGAGCGCGGCGCTGCCGGGCCCGCAGGAAGGGACGTGCTCCATTCCCCTGGAGCCAGCAGGAAACTGCCAGGACAGCATAAGAGCAGCAGAGGAAGCAAAAGCAGGTGCTCCGGCTCCTCCGCAAATGGTGCCTTGGTGACAACAGGATGTCCCCAACCCGCTTCCCTCCCCGAGAGGAGCTGTGTAGCACCCAGACACGTCCCCACAGGCCAGGTTTAACCGTGTCCCCGGGCAGCTCCCGCTCCTGCCTTACCCTGGGCCGGGAGGCTGCCGATCCCGGCGTGCAGCGGCCGCCCCGACGGGCTGCTCAGCTGTGCGGGAGCTGCATGACGGGACCTGTAGTCCCCAGCAGGCCCCGGCGCCCGCTCCGCACCTCGCCGCTCCTCCAGAGCGGGGGCCAAGCGAGGAGGCAGCGGGCACGGCCGGGCTCCCACAGCAGCCCACAGCGACGCCGCGTTGGGAAATTCCCTGGTGGAATTTCCTCCCCGGCTTCGCCGGCCACAGCCTCTTTGCCCTAGATAGGAGCGAGTTTGCTCAAGCGCGTCCTCGCGTCAGGGTGCGGGACTGCCACGCTCACCGCAGGGCCCCAGCTGCCCCTCTGCGCTGCCGAAAACTGGTTTGGCAGCCGAGGACGCGGCCACCAGCAGATGTTGGCTCGGGGGATACTTTGCACAAGGGCCCTGAATGGAAGATATTTTTAAAGTACCAGCAGCCCGGCATTCCCAAAACACATCTTGTACGCCTCCCACAGTGCCAGGAAAATCCACGCTCCTCTAAAAGAAAATAATTAGAATTTATAAAGAGTGGGAAGTTCATGCAGTTGCTCCATTCCCCCCACACATACACACGTCCCTGCTGGGGTTCATGTCCCCAGGGCCGGGGATGAGCCCACCCTGCTGCCACGCAGACGGCACCCGGGTGTCCCCCTGGTTTCCCTTCCCAAACAACATTCCCGGAGCCCTGGGAGCCCCGCGGCTCCCCCCGGCCGTGCGCACGGCCGCCCTTCCGCCGGCCGCTCCGGTCACCAGAGGGCAGCAGCCCCCGGCCGCGGCCGCCGGGCACCCGCACGGGCCGCAGCGCCCGGCACGGCACTGACGCCGGGGCAGCCGCAGGACGGGCCGCGCGGCGCCAGGCGGCCCCCAGGGCCCGGGGGAGCAGAGCCAGGGCCGGCGGGGCCCAGCTGCTCCCCGCGGGAGGCGGCGGCCCCGTCCCGGCCGCGGACACGACGCGCTGCGGGCGGGGGGCGCCCGGGGGCGGCGGCCGCGGGAGGGCCCGAGCTGGGGGCAGCCCCAGCGGAGCCCGTCCCTGCGCAGCGGCGGCTCCTCGCGCCGCATCCGCCGCCCGCGGCGCCGCGCAGCCCGGGCGGCCCCTGCCGCGGGGCCCCGGGCTCAGGAGCCGGCTCCTCCCTCACGGGCCCCGCAGGCTCCGGAACGGGCCTTCCCGGGCCCGTTAACCCCCCCGGGCCCGCTGTCGCCGCCCCCGCGCGCAGCACCCACCGGCGCCCCCTCCTCCTCCGCCGCCGCCTCGGCCCGACTGCGCCGCCGCTGCCGCCGCTCCTTCCGGGTGCCCGCGCGGCCACGCCCCCCGAGACCGCCCCCTCCGCGCTGATTGGCGTTCGCGGCGGGGCGGGGCGAGAGGCGCGGCGAGCTGCGGGGCGGTGCGGCCAATGGGCAGGCGCCGCGGCGGTGACGCGCTGCGTGCGGGCCCCGCCTCCCACCCGCCCCCTCCACGTGCGGGTCTGTGATGACAGCGGCTGAAGGGGGCGGGCTCACGCACGGCGGTTCCCCATTGGTCGACGACGGCAGGGGCGGGGCCATCCGCTTTTGGGGTGGGGGGGGCGGCTCTCCCCCCCCCCCGGCTCTCCCCCCGTCCCGCCCCAGACAGGGGCCCCCGCCCCTAGACCCCCCCAATAGACCCATCTTCCACCCCCATGGACATCCCTGCCCCACAGACACGACCACAGCCACAGACACGGCCTCCCCGCAGCACCACAGACAGGGCCGACCTCAGCCCTGCGAACACGGCCATATGTGACCTTAAAATACAAACAGTCGGGAATACCCAGCCAGGGAAGAGGCGATAAGGCCGGCAGGCATTCACTGCCGTCTGCGGGTGACCCAGACTAGGCACAAAGTGGCTCTCAGGGCCCAGCTCGGCTCGAAACCTTCCCCAAGGGCTCTCGGCCTCCCTGGGAAGCCTCCTGGCTCCAGCAAGTTTGGCTCAGCCGCCGTGCAAAGCAGCCCCGGCACCGGCTTATCTCGCTTCTCCGTGAGCCACAGATGCAACGTGGCTCTAAAAATAGCGGCGACCAGCACTGTCAAATGACAAATATAACCACGATCTTGTCTTCTGACTATGCTGGCTGCATATTCCACACCATTCCTGCAGAAAGGAGCAACAGGCCTGGATGCAGCCACAAGCACGAGGCCTGCCCGGCACCTCACGTTGTGTTTGCTGGAGGTTTAAATATCCCCCGGCTGCTCACAATCCCTGGCTCGACGAGGACGTGCCTTGTCTTCTCCCCGTTCCGGGTGTGATGGCTAGGGACACATCACCCATCAGTGGGGCTCTGCTCCTGGTGTCCTGCTGTCTCGGAGGACATGGCACGTTTTCTTCCTTCCAGTACGGAAATGTGTGTGGGGCAGAGAGAAGCGGATCACGCTGTGGGGCAGCTCAGGCTGGAAACCAGTGTGAACTGCTGCTGTCTTTTCTCACACTGGACACAACCTGGGCTGTTACATTAAGCCTCTATTAAACGAGAACCCCCTCCTTAATTTTCCAGTGATCACATGAAAACTGCACCAGTGAAAAAACTTACGGCCCATCAGAGCACTGACGACAACACGGGATTTGTACCCACTACAGCGTGTGAAGAGGCGGCAGCAGCAGCCCCCCTGCTGCAGCAACCTCCATCCTTTCCCCTTCAGGGATGCCTGAGCAGAGCTTCAGGTCCTGTCCCGCCACACAGGAGATCTCCCTATCCTCATGGCCGGCACAAGCAGCCAGTGGACGCCCTGAGCATTTCGGTGTGCGGATGTGCCCGTCTGCACATGCAGGTGCGGGTTTTAGCAAGCAAGAGCCACTGAGGAGCTGCAGGTCTCTGTGTCTTCTGCTTGTCTGCCATCACGAGGGTTTCCTGCACACAATATGGGGCAATATTTAGCTTTTCTGCCATTATGGCCAAAGCAGCTCTGCAGCGCTGGCGAGAGGCCGTAGCGCCCTGCTGGGAGCAAAAGGTTGGAAGACGTTTGGTCCCCATCTGTAGCCACTTGTGCAGGCCACGTTTCCAGCCTGAACGCGCTGAAATGACTTTGGGGCTCACAAATGGTTAACGAGCCATTATCGGCCTGACAGGAACTGAACTGGAACGACTTCAGTCGCGGCCGAACCCACCGCGGAGCTGAATCCAAAGGATTTGCTGGTTCAGCTCCCTGGCTGCGGGGGAATATGGGCTCCTTTGTCCTTGACGAGAATAATACGTTTCTGTTTATCGTGTGGGCAGTGGAGGATTAACAACATCCCAAGTTTCTTACCTCCCGCTTGTGAGGGCTGGCGCGCGATGGCCCTGCCGAGCACGCTCTCCCTTAGCAACCTTCCCGGGTTTTTAAAACACGCTCCGGCTCCAAAAGCAGGATTAGGAGGCAGGATGTAAGAGCTCCCTTTAACAGGCGAGGTGGGGCCAGCTATTACCTCTTGTCCCTGTCTCCGGACAGCTCATGGCCTCTGCCGCCGCACCGGATCTAGGCCAGCACGTCCCTCTCCGCTCACCTTTCTGGGGTGGTTTCCATATGGGCAAGTGCCTTTTTTTCCATTATCTCCCATCCGATTCTCTGTCCACAGACTCGATTGTGGTCGTTTGATGGTGGAAGGAAGCACCGGCCCAGGACAGCAGCCACTCGGAGAGCGGCTGGAAAGGCTCCAGAAGCTCAGAGGAGATGGGGAAAGAGGAAAGGTGCTGCATAGGCTCATGGCTCCTTCCCACGGTGACAGCAACACCGGGGTGTTCAGGGAGCGATTTTCCTCTGCAAAACCCGGTTGGGGTCCTGAAAATTCCCAGCACTAAGACAACACAAAAGGCAGGGAGGTGTCAATGTGCTTTATGCAGGGATCTGCACGGCACTGGACACCTTCCAGCGGCTGGCCGGCTGGAAAGCCTGGGAGGAGGGTGTTTTCCCGGGAAGATGAGGTGTCCCGGCAGCGCGCGGTGGAGCCAGGTCCTTCCGTGAGGAGCTCTCCTGCCCACAGGGCTTCCCTTTGAAGGGTGCGCGGGCGGGCGGGCGCCTCGGTGCCGCTGAGGTCACAGCTGGGTTAGGTGCCAGCGCTGGCCCGGCGGCGCCGGGGCCGTTCAGCCAGTTTGCCGGGCTGGCTGCTCCGGTGGCTCCGGCCAGGGAGGCTCCCCATCTCCAATAGGATCCGGAGCTCTCCAGGCTGACGCCAATGAGGCTCCTGCCGTAGGTGTCGCTTACGGAAAGGTGACTTCCCCCGCTACGCACAAGCTTGTTTCACGGGTGTGGGTTTTGCAATCACAAGAAGTGCCGTCTATAAGCAGGTGGATGTGCTCACGGGGTGCTGCCGCGGGCACCCTTGCATCACCCACCCGCACCCAGCGCTGCGCGTGCCCAACCAGGCCCACCTGGGCAAGGAGAAGCAAGGAGAGCACGAGGGAAGGAGCTCCGGGAGACCTGGAGCGCAGCCAGGGAGGCACTGCGGGCAGTTTCACAGAGCCCTTGGAGCAGCTGGTAGAACCAGCTGATCAGGGGCCCTCGCAAGGCTGAATCAGACCCCGGACGCAGTGACTCAGGCCCTTATCCCCGTGGGTGAGGAGGAGGAGGAGAAAGCCCAGGGGGAAGCGCTGGGTGTTGCTCCCGCTCCCTTTGCGGCGCACATGGACAGCTGCTACTGGGACTGCTGTGAAAGGGCTTGTCCTCAACCTCTCCTGCAGCCTCTGCAGGTCACAGCGCAACCGTGGGGCCTGCTGCAAGGGAGGAAGCCCCGGAATGGCCTCCTTGTGCTGGCTCTTGGTGCCTCCTTCCCTGCGGTGTCTCACAGAGTGTGGAGCAAGAGGCTGAACCTGCCTCAGTTTCCCCTTCCCCAGCTTATGTGATGCCATCACTAAGGCTTTCCCAGAGCAGGAGCTGCCTCAGGGCCCCGCGGTCCCAGCGTGGCCATCCGGGTCCCCATAGAGGTTCCCGGTCCCAATGGAGTTCCTGGCTCCAGCCTCACGCTGGAGGGACATGCGCGGGCTCTGCGGGATCCGCAGGAACCCTCTTGGAGCAACACGCTCCATGTACCTGTTTGGCCAAAACGGCTGCAAAACCAGAGACAGGAATCAGGCTCCGGGATTCCAAGTGTCCCTTCCCACCACCACGGCCTGTCCCAGTGAGCAGCGCTCAAGGGTGACCAGCCATGGGGTGAATCCCTGGAGAGATGGGATCCCTCCCATACCTGGGAGGCAGCCTCAGTATTTTCTTCCAGGGAAAAATAAATCTGCAAGGGGCAACCAGCAAAAGAGAGGTAAATTAGAGTCAGTTGCTGTTGGGTGATTAGGGGGAAGTAATTTGTGCCTGATCTGACTAATGTTCAGGAAAGGGAGGGCCAAGGCCATAGTGCTGCTCTGTGTGATGGGGGGCCTGATTCCCCACACGTGCGCTCCTTGTGGCACCCCACTGCTCTCGGTGATTTGGGTAACAGGATGAGGGCTTAGGGATGCGCTTAGTGATTTGGGTAACGGGGTGCAGGTTTAGGGCAGCCCCGGGGATCAACAGGCTCTGCACAGGGTGCTGCTTGTCCATGTTGGATCTGGGAGCGATGGGCCAGGACACAGGGTCCCTCCCTCTCTGTCCTGCGTCAGGGCAGCAGCTTCCTCACCAAAACTTCCCTTCCTTTGCACCTGCCTGAAAAAAAAAAAAAAAAAAAAGAAAAGGTAAATAAATAGCATATAGGAGCCGATAGACTCCATTATTTACCAGCCGAGATAGCATCTGTCCTGGGCAGCTGGCCGGTGAGGGCCGTGCCGGCGCCGGTGCGTGCCAGGGCCGCGCGGTGACGTCCCTGCCGCCCGGCCGGGCCCTGCCAGGTGCCGCGGCCGATAGCGCAGGGCAAACTTCCCTTGACGTCACCTCGCCGGTTGCTGGAGGCGCCCACCGGGGCTGGCGGAGCCGGAGTGCGGCTGCTGGCTGCGCATCCGGAGCTGCTCCCGCAGGGATGCCGCAGGGATCCCACAGTGACCTGCGGGGCTACCAGCTTCCGCCGCCTGGGCTGTTCCTGTGACACAGCTCTTGAAAGGAAGCGCTGAGCTGTGCCTGGCCGCAGCGAGATGCCGAAGGTGGCCGGAGATGGGGGATTTGGCACCCTGTGCTGCGGGGAGGTGGGACAGCAAAGCTCCTTCTCGGCTGCCTGCTCCCGCACTGGTGCTGAGGTCTGTGGGGGTTCATTGGAGACTCTGGAGAGCCCCATCGTTCTGGGTTACAAAAATCCCTGGCAAGCCTCCCGAGGGCAGGGATGCTGCGGGCTGGCACAAGGTGGCAGTCCAGCCCTGCTTATTTTCCATAGGGTCTGCATTTTCCACAGGGAAGGCTGGGCCCTGGCCTGCCCTGGCAGGGTGGTTTGATCCCGGCGACCAGGCCTGTGTGTCCTCCACAGGGAGCTGTCCCAGCCTGGTGTGGTGTGGACTTGGCATTGCAGGATGGGCATACACTGCTCACGGAGCCTGCGCACGCCGGGGACACCTCTCAAGCTGAATCAGCCAGGATGCCACAAACCAGCGCTTGCCAAGGGGACTGCCACCGAGCGTGTCCCCTGCGAGCCCCTATGGAGCTCCATGGCCTCTCTGCAAACCTGCACCAAGTGAGCAGGGACCTGCCTGACCCACAGAATCACCTGTGATGCCCGGGGCTGGGGGCTCCTCTGCATGGGAAGGAGGCAGCTCTGTCCACATCACATCCTGCAGGATGAGCCCATGGGCACCCATGTGCTGCACCTTGGCTGTGGTGGCTCCGCCGCCCCACATCTCCCCTCTGCAAGGAGGCCCGGGGAGCCAGCACCTACCGGGTGCTGCCAGTGTGCTCCAGAAAAGCAGCACCTGGGCTGGGGGGGGCTCGACGGGAAGCCTGCACCGGATACATGGTGCTGCCCACCAAGACCTCCTGTCAGAGCCTTTCTGAGCAAGAATACCTTGGGTAAGACCACCGTGAGGAGGCCTAGTGGGCTCCTCTCTCTTCCCTCACTCCCTCTGCCTCTCCCACTCTCCATCCATCCTCTGCCGGTGATTTTTCATTCTTCTGCAGAGCTCCTGGCATGGGATGAGGCAGTGGCCTCAGCAGGACAGTTCCTAGCAGGCACCTGGGGTTTTCCTGCGCCCATGGAGAGGCTGCTGGCTGCATCTGCACTGCAGGGGCTGCAGTTCCCTTCCCGGGTCTGTCTCAATGCAGTCTTTTCCATCACAAGTTTGGTCATCTCTAACAAGGACATGTGGGAACACTGCTGGTGTGGTAGACCTGATTAGAGAGGCTTGTACCAGCCAGCTTTTCCTTTGAATTTACTGAATCTCCTCCTGCATCCATAACCTGAAATTTGACTGCCTTGGATTGAATATTTGTTTTTGTTTTCTGGCACAATCTAAGCACGCTCAGCACCTGATGAAGCAGCAGCTGCCTCCGTGAGCTGCCCCTCCAGACCAACCCGTGCTGGCGGCAAAGCTGCAGTGCGGAGCCGGGTTGGGAGCGAGGGACTCCTGGCCTTTCCTACAGGACAGGCCCCTGCTTTCCAGGCAATACATCTGGAAAACTGCTGCACCCTTCTGCATCCAGAAAAGTCCAATTGAGCACCCAGCCGCGTGCGACCACTCACCGTGCCCACTTGTGCAGCTGGGGACCGCATTGTCAGTACAGGCGTCCCAGTGCTCCCGTTCATCCGGAGCCTTTGGATGAACCCTCCTGCCCTCCATCATCACTGCTCACACAGTGCTCCCCACTTCTATGTCCCACTCTGCAGCCAGGATGGGAGCTGGGTGCCGCTTTGCCCACATCTGGCTCTTATTTCTGTGCCGGCTTGTCCCGCCTGTGGGGAACAACGGGATATTTCTGGAATAAGCGCTTTCCGCAGAGCAGCTCTGGCTCCCAGTGCCGGGCTCAGCCCAATGTGCCTGCCCTCCATTGCGGCGAGCGCGCTCAATCCCTCACAGGGCTCTCAGAAGGATTGGGAATTAAAGAGCACAATCCCCGCCAGCTGCCCATGCCGGGGCTCCTGGATCAGTGCGGCGGGCGCCGTGCAGACGGGCGCGCAAGCAAAGCAGGTCACCGCCGCGGGGGGAGGCGAGTGCCGCGGCCCCTGCTCCCAAACCCGGGAGCCGCCGGAGCAGGGAAGCCTCCAGCGGAAAGCGGATCCCAGCCCTGCGAAGGTGGGCGAGAGGGTGCTGGGCACCAGGAGCCCCAGCTGGGTACAGCGGAGCCTCCTCATCTGGGGCTGAGGCTCCCTTTGAGTCACGCTGTGGGGGATGCCACAGGGATGCTGGTGGTAAGAGCGGTGGATGGAAAGTGTTTTCAGGCTCCCTTAAGCAATTCCAGCCCAAAAGGCCACTTTCAGTCCTTCACTCCTAGATCTGCCCAACAAAGCCCTGCTAGCAAAATTGTTCTGGTTTGAACTCAGAGAAAAGAAAAATATAAATATATGCCTTAAAAGTGACTTAGCAGTGCTGATGGATGTCACCTGCTGACACAGCTAATGCCATTAAGTGTGTCCTTTGGCCACCATATTCACGTTATTGAAGCAAAAGGGCTCTCTCAGTGGCATCAGCAGGGTGGCTACAGAAGGAAGGCAATGGGAGCGAGTGTTTCATCTTTGCATGTTGCCTATGGAATAAACATAAAAGGAAGCAGAGGGGTCCCTGTATCTCCAATGCCAGTGCTGCTCTCTAGCTGTGCACCCACCTTCCTGCTATATAAGCATGAGAGAAAGAAAGGGGATAATATTCATGAATTAACGTTCCAACCCTTTCCTCCTCCCTCGCTAATCCCCATTCAGATTTAATCAGGCAAAGAGAGCATTTCAGTCGCTGCGGCGGGGGCTGTTGCTGCAGCTCCCGGCTCCAGGGTGCCTGGGTTTCCCTGGCTCAGAATGAAAACAAAAACCTGCCTCGGAGCACACACAGCCCAGAATGTGGCAGCAGGTAGAGACAACTTTAGGGGATGCTGCCAAAAAGTGGAAGGAAATTGGCCAGTGCAGCCTGGTGACAAATGTGGCAGGTACAAGTGTTTTCTCCTTAGGACAGTATCAGTCAGACAGCTCAAGCATTCGGCTGGACCTGAAAAACTGGTAGGATGATGGTGCTGTACTCCATGATAGAAGGACTCAATGACAGATGTAAGGATCTTTGTTCTAGCGAGGTTGAGCTTGAGGCCATGGAATGGATCTGAGAGGAAAAATACACCTCTGGGATAATTTTGGACAGGTGAAACTGAGTCTGAGGCAGGGAGACAGATCTGTGGGACACAGAATAGAACAGTTGAGTTTGGGAGGGACCTAGATCACCTAGTCCACCCGCCCCGCTCAAGCAGGGACCCCTTGAGTACATGGCACAGGGTGGTATCCAGGTAGATTTTGAGGATCTCCAGAGAAGGAGACTCCACAACCTCCCTGGGCAGCCTGTTCCAGGGCTCTGTCACCCTCACAGTGCAGAAGTTCTCCCTCACATGGAGATGGAACTGCCTGTGTTGCAACTTACACCCATAGCCTCTTGTCCTATCACTGGCCACCACCAAAAAGAGTTCGGCCCCTTCCTTCCTACATTCACCCTTCAGGTATTTAGACATATTGATCAGATCCCTTCTCAACCTTCTCCAGGCTAAACAGACCCAGCTCACTTAGTGTTTCCTCATATGAGAGATGCTCCAGTCCCTTAATCATCTTCGTTGTTCCAAGCTGGACCCTCTCTGGAAGTTCCATGTCCCTCTTGTACTGGGGAGCCCAGAACTGCCCCCAATACTCCAGATGCAGCCTCACCGGAGCTGGGTAGAGGGGTAGAATCACCTCCCTTGTTCTGCTGGCAACATCCTCCTGATACAGCCAGGATCCCATTGGCCTCCTTGGCCACAAGGGCACTGCTGGCTCATGGTTAACTTGATGTCAACCAGGACTCCCAGGTCCTCACTCTGTGACGCTGCTTTCCAGCAGGTAAACCCCTAATCTGTACCTGTAAGGACCCTGCACCTACATGGATGCCCAACACGGAGCTGGTATTGGGTGGTGTTTGTGTTCCCAGGTCAAAACTTGGATTCATGTCATCTGATGTTTCCTTCCTTTCAGCTAGGAATCTCTGGCTCCCTTCACAGTCAAAGGAGAGAAATAGACATTTTCAGGGCATTTGGTCTAGATTGAATACGTATTGGAGGGTGAAGGGAACTGTCACTGTGGGGTGTTTCCACTGATTATAAAGGGGAACATATGGGGAGGAGCTCGGATACAGCAACCATGCTGCAGACCCTTGCTAGATCCTGCCCAGCTAAATACTCACGCAGACTGTGGAAGGACAAGCAGAGGGAAAGGCAGAGCAAGCTGAGGGGGATGCATGTTCCAAAGGACACCCCAAGGAGACAAGCGAGGACACAGAAGTCACAGGAAAACACCGTTTCAACGATAAAGATGTGGTCAATGTCCCAGTGATGACAAACCAGGGAGGACAAAGCACCTGCTCAGCCTCCAACTCCACATCAGGATGGTGACAGCCCAAGGAGGAGCCAGAAAATGCCCAGAGCAGCAGCTTTGCATGGAAGTGCTGCAGTTTTACCGGCTTGCACAAACTTATGTTGGTGGTACCTAAGGGTGCAGATGTCATGGGATCTCTCCGTCATGAATATGCAGGGATTTAGAAATAATGGTGCTGACAGCATGCAGCAAGGATGAACTCCGAGAGAGCCCTGTGTGCAGGCTTTTTGGCTCAGTTTGCTCCTGCGGGAGAGCTGCCTGCTCCCAGCAATGCTGCCTGCTCCGCTCTTCAGCCTTGGTGTGCATTGCTCTCCTGTTTGCCCTGCTATGAAGAAGGGCTTTGCTCACAGCTTGACAGTGCAGCACATGCCTAAAGTGCTAGAAAAGCTCTGCTTTCCCTTTGAGAAAGCACATACAGGGTAGACATGCCAGTGCTTCCATGTCTACATCTAGGTGTAATCAGTAAAAGCTACCTAAGGAGCATTGAGGCTGCTTTGGCAGCATCCTGCACCTGGGATTTTGTGCAGAACAAACTCACTCCATCAGCACTGAACTGATAAAGTCTCAGGGAGAAAGTCTCCCTAAATAATGCCAAGATACATCAGCTTTCTGATAAGCCCTCTGATAGCACACAGCCCCCAGGACCTATTCGGTTTGCCCTGTGCCTTTCAGCAAGGATCTCTGCTGTTTACAACCTCTGCCCAGAAACCTGCGGGCAGCCTGCAGGGCACTGAGTGCTTTGGGTTCCTGCTTGGGCTGCTTGGCTATTTCATGGGACACTCCTAGAGAAGCCTGGTTGCCTTCTAGGAAGGTGCACTCAAACTGTGATGCCTTTTCTCCTAAAGCCACATGGGCTTTGCTTCACAGCACAGGCAGAAGATTTGGCTTTTTGCCATCCCTAAAGCTTGATGTGGTTTCTGGAGGCTGTGATCAGCTTGAGGATTTGGCCTTTGCCCCATTAATGTATCAGCCAAGGGATTTGTCTTTTAAGGGCTTTCTGAATGCAAAAGAGAGCTCTGCTACCACTGGTCAGGAACACGACCTGGTAGGTGCTGGGACAAGTAGGTAGTCATAGCCATCAGCAGCCAATGCTCTCTCCCTGTGCCTGTTCCCACTGACTCTATTCCCAAGGAACTGGGTGCTTTTTCACAGATTTTCAGAGGGGTGAAGTTTAAGCTGGCACCGATGCTTGTGATGCCATTCCAGGACTTTCACAGAATCACAGAATGGATTGGAAGGGACCTCTAGAGATCATCTAGTCCAACCCCCTGCTCCAGCAGGGACAGGCACAGCACGGACAGGCACCCAGAGCACAGGGCACAGGGCGGCATCTAGTCGGGTTTTGAAGATCACCAGAGAAGGAGACTCCACAGCCTCCCTGAGCAGCCTGTTCCAGGGTTCTGGACTTTCATAGCTTTCCTCCCCAGGGAATCCCAGCCCAAGAGCACCTGCCATACTGCCCTGCTTACCTAGATCCAGCTGCCCGCAGGCTGATGCAGAAAAGAGGCTGAGGTCTTTGTTGTGCCCTCAAGCTCCCAATATCACCCTTAAAAGATGGGGCCAGAAGAGCCTAATATGGTCCTGCTCCATCCTGCAACCTCTGGAGAGTAGCAGCAGCTCCTTGGAAGCAGTAGCATTGCCAAAGCTGTCCCTGCTTCCCCAGGGAGATGGGACTGGGGGCTTCAGGAGATGCTGGGTCAGAGGGGAATGTGGAGCAGACGTGGGAGCCGGTCACACTCAAAGGGGTGGGAGAAAAGGCAGAAAGATTGAGACTGGATTTGGAATGGTAGGGAGAGAGGAATTGCTGGGTAGTGGGGGCAGACAGATGACGGATCCTGTGATGACAGGAAAAATCACTGTAGCCGGTTTCTTTGTGAGCAGGCAGCAGTTTTGTATGGGTGTGTGCAACTGTTCAATGGAGGAATACGCCTGGCTTTCAAGGATCAAAAGACACGACAAAAGTATGATATCTGTCTAAAAATTCACATGCTTTGGTTGCTGACTTGTTCTAGACTTGTGTGCTTGCCAGTATTCAACATTTTTCCAAACGGAATTATCCATGTTAATGCATGTAACTCTGAGCATGAAAGCCAACAGCATCTGGAAGCAAGCAACTTGTAATGACTGTCATTAAGAATTTCAGTCTGCAAACCACAAAATGATGCCTAGCCCAACTAAATGGCTTTGCCAGTCTGTTTCTTTTCCTATCCACCGAGCAGAACAATGTCACTGGTTTGTTTCCCCAGCTTGGGGTCCTGCTGCTCACATCGCAGCTTACTGAACAAACTCAAATCAGTATCTACCCCAAAATCAGTATCTACCCCAAAGGCAGGAGGACTCCCAATGGCTGTGGGTAATACTCAGGCCACCCAAGCACCCACCATCCTGCAGGCAGGCCACATGCAATGGAGCCACCCTCCAAGCTCTGCCAGCACTTAGACCCCCACTGGCAGAGGAAAGAGCTTTGCTAATGACTAGGAGGCCTGACAGCATCAAGTAATTTCGAGCCAGGCTCCCCAGGGAAGGGCAATGGCATATGCGAGCAGTTACTTAATCGTGATCTAATTACTCAGCTGGAGTTTGGCCAGGACTAAGAGCACTGCCCTGGGGAAAGGGATGTAGGGTCTTTGTTGAGTGCATATGTTTGATGTTGGCTATATAAACTTGGGTGCAGAAAGAATGGTTGGTGCTGTTCAAGGGTGCTTCAGGCTGAGCAAACCTCATCTCAGGTAGGTTGTTTCTTAGAACCCCAATTATTGGCAAAAGAAAGAGTTTTCTCTGATGAGAGGTCTATGTGCCTTGGGTGTCTGCACTGTGAAGTCTGGGTGGGCCAGATGGAGGGTGGCACCGATAGCCTCTTGGTGAACATCATTGACATGACCCTGCCAGCTTGTGTCAGGGGGCTGCGTGGTTTCTATGTGCAGAAACTCTGCCAGGGTACCAGGGTGTGCCTGTTTTGCCCCATGCCCCACTCCATGGCTGCAGTGTCTCCCAGTATGCAGTCGTGGCCCATCAACCTCTCTCATCTATGTTCTGGCTCCCAGTGCTGCCTGGCCTTTTTGCCACCATCACTGGTTAAATCCAGGTTCAGTCCTCAGGCTTCACCTTTCTGCCTGCAAACTCCAGGCTCTGTCTGGAGGCTCAGACCTGAACTTGGTTCTTTTTCCTCCTAGAAAATTCCAAGGAGAGCTGCTCCTCTCCCACCATCTTCCCCCTGCTAATGCTCATGACCTAGATCTTAGTGATGTTTTCCTGTTATTGCGTTTTTCTTTGGGATTGTTCTGAGGCTGTTTCCTCATTGAGAAGTGTTGGTCACTTGTATAGCACGAGCCCCGACAAACTCATGGCAGCATGAGGCTGTTCAAGGTGTTGCTTGCAGCCGTGCTCTGGTCACAGGCTCTGAGAACTGCTTCAGCTCAACTCTTCTTAGATGGATGGGAAGAGTCCAGCAAGAAGAGGTGTACGGAGGGAAATGGCTGCCCTGGGGTAACGCCAGGGTGGAGCGGGGGGGTCTGGAAGTGCCTTTTGCTCCCCCTTTTTGGGTAGGTTTGGAAAAGTTTCCTAGATGAGCCCAGGGATGGCTGTTGTATCGTGGTGCATTGCCAATGGCAGCAGGCATCACGGCAAGGCTTGCAGCTGCCTGCCCCAGGCCGTGCCAGAAGACAGTTCCTCAGAGCTGGTGGTCACACACTGGAAACCAGGACTCCCAGCTCCTTGGCATTCCCAGCTTGCTGCCAAGCCAAACCTTGACCGTGGCAGATTCCTTGCAGCCCGAGAGCAGGACCTCTTATCACCCTAATGTTTGCACAACGATGCCTGGGCCAGGCTATTTCTCTCCAACTCTGAGTGCTATAAACAACTTACCAACAGTGTGGCCAGCTGAGCTGGGCTTTCACTAGCAGAGAGCAAAGGCTTATTGACTTTTTTTTTGTTGTTGTTGTTTTATGATAATGAAGTTAATGCAGCAGTATTTTCCACTCTTGATATTTCTTCTAATCCTTAGCCCTCTGCAGGCTCAAAAAGCTCATGAATGAATGGCATCTCTTCTGATCCTAACATAATGGTAATATCCAACCCCCAAAATAGAGGAAGTCTAGCATTGGTAGCTACAGGTTTTAATTATGCTTCTATATTTGTTTTTTAACAATTTCCTTCATTCAAAGATCAAGCAAATAGTATAAAGAAACAATCCCTTAATGCAATAGATTCTGCTCAAACCATTCTGCTCAAGGGGCTCCTGGGAAAGATATAAAGAGGAGCTCTATTCATGTTTTTTCCTTTTAAATTCAAATAAATTCTTTGTGAATACAAAGGTGAAGTCTAGCAAGACACAGGTACAGGTAATAAGAGTTACAGACTGTAAAGCCAACTTGCAGGCTGTAGTGCTACGTCTTCTGCAACTTATCTTTACTTGCAGCTTGCTCTGTTACTAAGTAAACTGTATCCTGCAGCTACCACGCAGGCTGTATTGTGGACACAAATGTGGAAAATTTGGACAGCTCTGAAATCTTGGTTTTTTTTTTTTTTTTGCTTAAAAAAAGGCTTGCTTGCTTGCATGATTTTCTCCCATGCTTCTTGCACCAGGAGAGCACGGTGCACGCACACACCCCTTGGACTCCAGCGCCGCTGGAACAACTTGGCTGCAAGGTTGAGCAGCCTGTTTGCACAGGGAATGTCAGTCACTTGGCTGCTTTTCGAGGCTCGGTGGTTCTGTGGGAAGTTGGCCTTTCCCTGCAATGCACTTTATTGCTCTAGGAAGTGATTTTATGAGAGTGCCATAGAAATCCTCTGGCAAAAAAACACGCTGCTCATAAATACAGATAAATACCTTCTCATATTGTTTATGGCTCTTAGTGAGGCATTTTTAGTGTTAATGTGGAAGCTTCCTTCTCTGTCTGTGGCTCTCAGATAACAGCTATGCTGCCCTATGAAATCACACCGAAGGGAGGTGGCTCTGCCAACAGCTCCACACCAAAGCGTGAAGGATTCGGTAACCCCAAGGACGCAGCTGGAACCTCATAGACGGGCCCTGCCTGATTGTAGGACAGGGAACCACAGAGTGACACGTGTGTGTCACAAATGAAGTTCATAGGCAACAGGGCCGTGTTTGCCTTATCCTGTGTCACCCTATGTACAGACCTGGGAGAAGGTCCCATGTCTTTTGACTAGGTTGGAAGGACTGTGCTGGAGAGCAGACAAGTGGAGGAGCCCGTTTTAGCCTCACTGTGCAGCTCCCTCACATCCCATTGCTTCAGCTATGTCTACCAACAAGTTTTCTTCTCGTTTTGACAAATAGCTCCTCTTTCATCTCTGACAAACGTTCCTCTTCAATGAATAGAAAGTACAAAAGCAGAAGAAAAGCTTTCCCCGTAGGCTGCTCTGTAGAAGAACAACCTTCTGCCCTCCTCAAATTTCTCCTGTTCATGTGAAAAGAATGAAAACGGAGGGCACAGCTGTAAGGTAGGAAGCAAACCACATCATGGTGAGGGCTTCTGCACTTTGCCAGGTTCAAAGTGGTTGCTTTCATAAAGGTGAAATGTCTGACTTCTGTAAAAAGCAGCAGCTATTCTTCCTCTTTGTTATAGGGAAGCAATGGCTTGATTCAAATATGAATCAGATCAAAGTGGAGTAGGGTATGGAAGCATTGGTGATAGGGTGGTGTCACGTGGTCCTGTTAAACTGGAGGGTGACTGACTTGCAAAATAGCAGAGATCTGAGTGTCTAATACAAGGCATCAAGGTCAAGAAATATAGGCCTGATGCTGGTGTGAACTGCTGTGTACAACGCATGTCATCCACACTGGGGAAGAATTGACTCAGAAAGAGCGACAAAACAGTGAGAGCATCCAGCTCACCCAAGTTAGAGCGGATGGTCTCTAGACCACAAGGAAAAGCTGCCTTTTTAGGTCTGCCAAAGTCAGCTCAGAGGGAATGGAGTCGCTGCCTATAAATACATCAAGTGGGTGAATGCTGAGAAGTGCTGCGTGTGACAGTGGCTCAAGAACAAAGCACCCCAAAACGAACAAGAAATGCTCTGTTCGGGATGCTCGGGATAATTGCCTGAGAAACGGGGACACTTCTATCGACTCCAGCATGGGTGACTGACAGACATTTCTCTTTCTACGAAGCAGATGTAATTAAAAGGTCAGTTCCCATGGAAGCTGCTCCCTTATGCGGATGGTTTTATCCCAGAGATGAAAGGATGCTTCTCGCCTCTCCAACCTTTTGAAGAGGGATTTGTAATCTAAAAGCCAATGGATCACTTTATCTGTCTTAAATGATTATGAGGCGATAGTGCCCGAGTGTCTCATCATTAATAATGACACCTTTCATCTGTAATACACCCTTCCTTAAGGAATTATCACAACCTCCATTTTGTGAACAGAGAATTGAAGAATGAAGACTAAACCCTACTAAAGTGCCCTTGCTGTTCATGGAAGAAAATGACGGCCCCCCTGATGCTTTTGAAGGGAAAGATCTAGCGAGGGGCCTCAGTGGTGGGGCTGTGGTTTGATCAGGGTAATCAAAGTGCCTCTGTTTCAGAGGGAATCAAAATTAAGTCATGAGTTAGTGTTTTAGCTTGCCAGGCATCACCAACTCACCCATAGGAGAAGCTCAGAGGGGGATTTTGGAGAGAAGACACCCCAAGTTGTGTAGAACATTTGGCTGCTTGCTCAGGGTGGGGAAAGGGGCTGCTTTCCTCACTGCCACTTGACTTTCCACCCTACAACATTACACGTAGGTGCAGTCCTTCAGATCTAACATTGCTCAGACATCCTTGCTGTTCCTGCATGTCTAAGACTTTATCCTTTTTTAGTGTTTTGAGGTGTTATAGTTAAACCAGAACATTAATTTTAACTGGGAGAATTACAGGCTACTTCCCCACACCTCCCAGTGCATGTATGTGCTGGTCTTCAGTCACTGCACGGGCACCTGCTGTGATCCACCCCCATAATGCTATTTTTTATTTCACAGTGCTATTGATATAGCTCCTGCATGCAGGTAAGACCACGCAATCTTGGGAAAAGATCCTCTAGCTGTTCTGCAAATGTTACCAGTAAATAAATGGAGTAAAAATACCCTTGAAAGTCAGTTCATTGGCCTGTTACCTTTATAGGCAAACCTGAGAGCTGCTTCCCAATACCAGAAAATCAATCAGCTGCTTAGACTAACCTTAGCGCTCAGTTACTGCCAAATGTCATGGGGTAAATTAAAAGCTTGTTTTGCCCTTACTTTTAGAGCTTAGCCCCTGCAACCCCAGGTCTGAGATGATTTTTTTTTTTTCTTCCGTCAGTTGCATAACAGAAAAATGGTTTAACAGATCTAAACCTTTTCATTTAAAATAAAGCCCCTGT
The DNA here is from genome assembly GCF_003342845.1 of Nothoprocta perdicaria. Taxonomy (NCBI): domain Eukaryota; kingdom Metazoa; phylum Chordata; class Aves; order Tinamiformes; family Tinamidae; genus Nothoprocta; species Nothoprocta perdicaria. The sequence continues at coordinate 8,323,227 of NW_020454094.1, forward strand.
GGGTTTGTTACATGCCAGATTTCAGCTTGATCCATTCTACAGCAGCAGAAATAAAACCCCCAAAAAACAGAGGAGCAATAAAAGTCTAAGAAAACACAGTTTGCCTAGGCTGCAAATACAGGTTGTTTTTAAGAGAGCACTATTGCTCTCTTAAAAGAGAAACTAATGCAAATAGGTTACTATAAAACAGCTGTCAAGCTGCAGTGAGCCAGGGGCCACCCATTTATAACTTTCCTATTCAAGGTGCGTGAGCCTCCATCGATGGCTGAGTCTGAGCAGCCAGAGCAAAATTAACTCTTGCTCTGCTTTCCCTGAGTGAAAATTGGATATCACTTTGGAATGGCCTGTGATGACTCCTTTCTGAATTAGCAGGGCACCTCCATCTCGGTTTAGAAAGGTAAATGGCTTCAATGTATGAGGGTGACTTTATTGTGTTTGCTGCACTGTGGTTTTTCCTCCTTAATTCAGTAAAATTCACCATTAAAAAGCATGATATGATGCTGACACAGAGCACACTGCTTGTGCTACCGGAACTCTCTGCCAGCTGCAGAATTTAGATCCAGTTTGTTACAACAGGATTTGGGGCTTTGCTTGTAGTTAAGTATCTATGTATCTGGTATCTCCTTTTGTGGCTTTATAGAAATAGATCTTGAAAGATCTTCCATGTTTAAGAAGCTAAGGAAAGCACTGAAATCTTTTTCCTCTTTCTATTGCAGAGTAAGTATAATAAAGCTATTCCTGTATTTAAGATGACAATGCCTACAGGAAGAACTGGAAAAAAAATAAAGGAGAGATGTATTTGGGAAATGTAACTTCAACTAGGAAAATATAAAGAAGTTAATATCAAAGAGCAAATATAATTCAGAGAAGGGGAAGTCTACTTTGTGACAGTTTCCCAGTGGTGCTGTGGTCATTCATTCCTGAAATGAGGAGGATGGAGAGGATGGGCAGACACACTGGCAACCACCATGGGAATCAGGAGCTGGCTAAAGCACTTCTGCAGGTGATCGCTTTTGACTGTATAAAGATTGGTAAAACACTCACCTAGATACAGATAGATCTCAGAAATGCAGGGAATTTGTAACACCTGTGACAATATCAGCCTTTGCTGTTATTGCTGGGAGTGAGATGAGACCTACAAGCAGATCTCTTGCTGTAAGTCCAATGACTGCAGGGAAGAGAAGGAGATCTGAAAAGGCTGAGAATGTGGTGTGTTCCCCTAAGATACACAGGGGATAAGTGATGAAGGGCTTTATGAGCAAAACAGTGATGTTTCCTGGAGTTAACTGAAAATTATGCTCCCTTCACAGATGGGGCAGGCTTGGACGATGTGTAGCTAAAATGTGGAGATTGCTGTGCTGGAGCCTTTAGAGTATCCTTCACGATACTTAATACAATGTTCAAAAATGAACATATAAACCCTGTAAGTAAGGAAATATGAGCCTTTGTGGGGTTCTAGAGACTTTCAGAGGCCAGTGATGAGCAAGGAGAGGAGATTCCTTCCTCATGTGCCTTGAATTTGGTACTTAATGTTGGTGGTGTCTTTGAAACACTCCACCAAGGGTCTTGTCCTCTGTGTTTACTTCTTTATTACTCTAAACATGAACAGAGCAGAACTTGTGTTACGTGACACTTGACTGTTAAGTTTCTGTATCACAAATTACTTGTTTCTTCTTGGATACTCAGCTTGGAACCCAAAGCACATTCTAGAGGTTCACGGTTGTTAAAATCTTGGGATGAAGCAGCAGCAGTACAAGAACTAGCAGTAACTAGAAAAACTATTGAAGAACCAGATTCAAAGCAAACCAGAGGAGTGTTTCTTCTTGCACCAGTCCTGTGAAACATGTTACTCAAAGATGTGGATGCCAGGAGCTTTAGGGGTCTAAGAGAGATTAATTGATCACTCGCTTCAAAGAGAGCTGAGTTGTGGGTTAGTAACTACACAAAGACGTAAAGGTCAGGACTTCCCATCCTGGCTGATTTCCCTTCAGAGCTGGAAGGATATTAAGAGGAATCTGTTCATGAAGCAGAGCTCTGCCTCCTGGTCTTTCTCTTTCTCAATCAGCTGCTCATTTTTGTTAGAGATGGAATGGAGAGGCAATGGGGGGACTGTTGCTCTGAATCATCCATGCTACTCTTAGGGTAATAGCAGGAGTCTGAGACTAGACAGTAAGTGCAGACACGGACTCCCATGAAGATGCAGACAGGAAACTGTCAGCAAGTTCTCCTACCTTGCAGCAGGAAAAATAAGGAGAGAAGAGAGGAGAAGAGAAGAGATCTTCCCCCTCTCCCTTGCTCTCAGTGCAAGGGTGAGTGTGGCTGCACAAGGGACACCTGAGGTGTTGTGGCTTGCGTTCCTGCACAAAGAGTGAGAAAACACAACTTATTTCCAGAAGATTTATTTTATAACATATTGAAGCGAGCAGACTGAACGAGTTCCTCCAATTCCCTTCTTTTTTCCTTTAAAAAGTCCTCACAGAAGTCTCGTAGCTGTGCGGAGGCAGGGGACACGCGGGCCTTGCACTCGCCTCCCTGTAGCCTTAGCCGCGCGCTAGCCACGTTGGCTACGGAGTAAGCTCGCACTTAATGCCGTGCCGTGTTATGTCACTCCGTGTCTCCGTGTTTCGGGGCCCCCCACGAGCCCCGCTCGAGGCGGCCGGGCCGGGCCCGCCCCGGGCCCCGCGGAGATGGCGGCGGGCGGTTGCCGTGGTTACCGG